>NC_091366.1:7984278-8121778 GCF_038502225.1 Cherax quadricarinatus
AGCAGACACGGGTAGCGACGCCATCACCGAATACTGAGAAAAAAATATTCTTGACGACCCTAGAGAAACTTCGCAGTCTTACAACACAGCAGGACCTTCCGGTGATTTAACTGCAATATAAAGACTCCTTCAAAGGAAGGTTGTTGCTAGATCTTGCGGTGGTTTAAAGACTTCTGACGGGAGGTTGTTGCTAGATGATCTCGAGGTGATTTAATGGCTATGCAAAGATTTCTCACAGGAAGGTAGTAATGTAGGTCGTCGCTGGATGCAAGCTGAGAGATCAATAGTCCCGGGCAGCTGGGGTGGAGGTATATATATCCTGCGCCATAACTCTCTCCTGAGGCCACAAAAGTCACCTACTGCGCCGGGGCTTGCCATATTACCATTACATCTCTTATTATATATTTCATGACAGTAATTACACTTAGTTGTAAATACAGTACATCACATTCAAAGAAAGTTGATAATGTAATATGCTGTCACATAATTATTACGAAAAAAAGATAAGGTAATGAAGGTCAGGTTACCTGTGATGATGCCTGACATTTAGTTATTTCACTTTTTTTTATGTATATAAGTTATAAATAACATAATGATGATGAAGTATTTTTTATTCAGGTCAATAACGAATAAGTTTTGCAATTTCCCCCATAAGGTAAAAATTATAGGAAAATTGTGGAGTCAAGTCATTGTTGATTGAGTTGGTCCACGTGATGATCATGTGACCTTCACGTGACCTGTGTGAACAACACACAAGGCTCCTCATGCCCTGCACATACCCATTAACTGATAAAAATACATTGTACAACTTCCTACGCATTTCACATGGAAACCTGGCACACAGGCTTCAAGAGTGCGCATGTCACTACTTATCTCTGAGGTTTCCGCAACCCCATATCAACATCTTCTTCTTATAGTCAAATTATATTTTGATTTTTTGTTATATACTAAAAGTTAATAAAGAAGCAAGGCTGGTGTATGGTGTGAGGTTTGTATAAGAGTGTAATATGGTGGTTATGTACGGCTGGTGTTGGTTTGATCTATGGAGGTTGATGCCAGTGGAATTCTCCACTACACTGGTGTTGGGGGAGTGAAAGCTATTACCCCCCATCTCTACCATCCGAAACCAACTCTTTCAAAAGTATTCCACACACTCATGTGTCTCACAAGGCACACATTCATGTACGGTCAAAGTCCTCTGAAAATATCACAGCTATTCCTTGTACATACTCAAGTGTGGAGATACTTCAAACAGTTTTATGATCAGGTACGATAGAGCCCATGAGGCTAGGAAGGAGTCAGTCTGGTAGTCCTTTTGTTGTATCTCCTTTAACTGATTTTAACGCAGTTGAGTTATTTAGCAGTTTTATCTGTTAAGGTTATAATCATGACTGATTTCTACTGTATTTTACAGCTAGGCTGTAAATATTAAGCTATTACAAGGGCCTAAATTAAAGTCACTTTGACTTTGGGGTTACCCTATGAAATGTAAACATATTGCTATGTATGATAAGTGTACTTATGTGTACCTGTACCTAAATAAACTTATTTTAATGTTGAAAACAAAAACATCCATCAGGCACTGATCTTACGAGATTCAGCTTTGGACTGGTAAAAAATATTGTAAAGGGACACTATCTGCAGAATAAACCTTTATTTGAAGACCATGTCTCGCCCTCACAGGGGTTTTATCAAGTCAAAAAAATGGCACATGCAACACGACACAAATACAAAATGTCCAAGAGAATGTTTATTCTGTGAAGAAAACGAAAAATAAATCATTTATGTTACAAAGAGACTTTGTGCTCACCCTCTGCTTGTTACAACACAGAGGTTTTTCTCAACACTCAGATTTAAAAGAAAAAAATTCTTTATCAGTCAGCCAAACTCCAAGTTAATTCATAGTTGAGGAGATAAACGTCCGGGGAAGACCTCAAGGAATTTAGACATGTACATCAAGGCACATAAATATGGGTGCTGCATACATAACACCAACAATAATTGTGCCATACATACTGTAGAGGTGACCACAACCATCTTGTGAAATGGACAGAGATGGAATTCAACGTCAGGAGATGAGATATAGACGAAAATGTTTAGAATCTGATAGTTGAAGATACTTGAAACAAAGGGCCAAGTAGTGTCACTAAGGAGAGTACTTCGGGTACCTTTAAAAATAGATTGGACAGGTGCTCGAGCGGGAATAATTTTGTGAGTAGAATCTGTTAACAATATTGATAGAATTACCGACATGTTAAGTAAAGGGATATGTGTAATTAATAAGACATTTTATTGTGGCTAAATTTCACTCTCCATGAGCTTCGTCAAGCCTAACATAGGCCAGTAGGCCCATGCTAAGCTTGACAAACTTCTCTTTTCTGTGTGCAGGTTATCTGTGTAATACCTACAGCAGCGTTCATCTACTCATGTTGCACATCCCTCAAGAAAGGTTTTTTTTTTTTTTGACGCCATTGAGAAGCTCTTGATCGACAGCCCCCCTACTTCGGATAGAACTTAATTTCATCCCATTTTCCAAGTTGATGTATGACCCCTACAAGTTTAGCACCCCTACAAACGTAGTATGATGAACAAGAAGCCACACTACCATAACTGGCTATTTGTGTAGTATGCACACCACAGGAAAATCCCACATATCTGTTATCACCTACAGATCCTGCCCAGCTTCCTGTCACTTCGATAAATGTCGTGTTATATAATATTAGTACATTAGCGTAATAAACTGCCAAGTAGCGTCATTGAAGCGAGTACAACAGGGTAGCTTGAAAATTGGTGTGGTGGGTACACTAGTGGAAGTGGGTGGGTGTAAGACATACCCACTCTGGGCTCATAGGCCTATTACTCTTGTTCTGGAAATCTGGAGAATAGGCACCGCTGTTGTAATACCAACAATGTAGACATAGTTATACACATGTCAAGATACACACTAAAAAGACATTTTAACCTATTTGGACTCGTTTTCCGACTTCATTTACATAGCTTGTTTTAGATATTCATAATAACCATAATTTTTAGAGGGGTAAGCCAGTGGAAGAATTTGTCAGATGACCAAAAGCTCCAGCTGTGGGTCATTATATGACCCTAATCAGTAAACACTTGTCCTGTTTCCTGACAAATCTATCCTATTACACATCCCTACTTATAATTATGTGTGAAAGTTAAGACACATGTGCACATTGTCGGTATTTTATACCTTTCTTACACAACTTATAATTATGTGTGCAAGAAAGGTATAAAATACCGACAATGTGAAAGTTAAGACACATGTGCAACATCTGGATATCTTTATTGTAGTAGACGTTTCGCCATCCAGTGGCTTTATCAATACAGATTCTAGGACATAATAGGAAGACAGTAGAACTATATACAAAATATGAGGTAATCAGTCCCTCGGCCTTGGAGTTAGTGTTCACAGATTCTCCTCCACCACGATGCTGTGAACACTAACTCCAAGGCCGAGGGACTGATTACCTCATCTTTTGTATATAGTTCTACTGTCTTCCTATTATGTCCTAGAATCTGTATTGATAAAGCCACTGGATGGCGAAACGTCTACTACAATAAAGGTATCCAGATGTTGCAGATGTCTTAACTTTCTTATAATTATGTCTTATTTAAGCTGTTATCTCCTCTCTTTGATAACTTTGCAATATTATTTAGGAATTTCCGTATTTCTCATGATAGTACGGTTTTTATCTTTTGGGAACTTACTGTCCTGGAAAGATAAGTTATCTGGCGACCCTGTTCATCTGAATTTTATCTTTCTTCTAAGCCGGTAGGAGACCTGGACCTGCCTCGCATGGGCCAGTAGGCTTGCTGCAGTGTTCCTTCTTTCTTATGTTCTTATGTAATTATACCTCTATTACATAAAACAGCGCAAATTTTCTTTTTGATTATGGAAAAGAAAGAAACTGTAGGGAAATATCTCTAACGTGCAAATTTAGTGATATCACACAATTATTATTATTATTATTATTATAACAAAAAAGAAGCGCTAAACCACATGGGCTATACAGCACTGCAGTGATATCACACAAGATAAACAATACAGACAAACTTAAGAAGATACATGTAGTGTTTGGGAACTTGTATGGTGGAAAATGTTCAACCGGGGCTGACTGAAAGTCTTTAGTGGGCGAAACGTCTCCTAAATATAAATTCCTTTTACATGGCACATTACACAGATAACCCGTACATAGGAGAGAGGAACTTACAACGACGTTTTGGTCCAATTTGGACAAAATTGGACCGAAACGTCGTCAGTACCAACAATACCACCAGTCCGATAACATTCTTCTTTGCAAATATACAGGGTCTAAAGCCAGCTACAAACAACAAAATACCTTTCATCCGTGGACTGCTTGCAGAGGCAAAGGCAATGTTCGCGGCTTTCACTGAGACCCACATAAAGGATCACTTGGACAACGAAGTATGGATCCCAGGTTACAACCTATACAGATGTGACAGAGTGAACAGGCAAAAGGGGGGGGTTGGCCTGTACATTGCAGAGTCACTTGTTTGCACAGAACTGCTTAATGCCTCAAATGACGTAGTGGAAGTTTTAGCAGTAAAGGTCGAGAACCAAAACCTAGTCATTGTGGTAGTCTACAAGCCTCCGGATGCAACATCCCAGCAATTCCAGGAACAGCTGTTAAAAATTGACCACTGTCTGGAAAATCTTCCAGCTCCTGCACCCAACATCTTGCTCCTGGGGGATTTCAACTTAAGGCACCTAAAATGGAGGAATATAGCAAATAATATTGTTGCAGAAATAACACCAGGAGGCAGCTCTGATGAAAACTCACACTCACACGAGCTTTTAAATCTCTGCACAAAATTCAATTTAAACCAGCAAATAATAGAGCCTACAAGACTGGAGAATACACTAGACCTCATCTTCACTAACAATGATGATCTGATAAGAAATGTCACCATATCAAAAACAATATACTCAGATCACAACATAATTGAGGTTCAGACATGTATGCATGGAGCCCCAGACCGACAAAATGAGACTAGTCATGAGGGAGCATTCACCAAATTCAACTTCAATAACAAAAACATAAAGTGGGACCAAGTAAACCAAGTCCTAACCGATATAAGCTGGGAAGATATACTAAGCAACACAGACCCAAACTTATGCCTAGAACAGATTAACTCGGTGGCACTCGATGTATGCACAAGGCTTATTCCTCTAAGAAAAAGGAGGAGTAGATGTAAAATAGAAAGAGACAGGCGCTCCCTTTACAGGCGACGGAAAAGAATAACAGAGCGGCTAAAAGAGGTCAATATATCTGAAATGCGCAGGGAGACACTGGTCAGAGAAATAGCAAGCATCGAACTTAAGCTAAAAGAATCCTTTAGGAGTCAGGAATCGCGGGAAGAACTAAAAGCCATAAATGAAATCGAAAGAAACCCAAAGTATTTCTTCTCCTATGCCAAATCAAAATCGAGAACAACGTCCAGTATTGGGCCCCTACTTAAACAAGATGGGTCCTACACAGATGACAGCAAGGAAATGAGTGAGCTACTCAAGTCCCAATATGACTCAGTTTTTAGCAAGCCGCTAACCAGACTGAGAGTCGAAGACCAAAATGAATTTTTTATGAGAGAGCCACAAAATTTGACTAACACAAGCCTATCCGATGTTATCCTGACGCCAAATGACTTCGAACAGGCGATAAATGACATGCCCATGCACTCTGCCCCAGGGCCAGACTCATGGAACTCTGTGTTCATCAAGAACTGCAAGAAGCCCCTATCACGAGCCTTTTCCATCCTATGGAGAGGGAGCATGGACACGGGGGTCGTCCCTCAGTTACTAAAAACAACAGACATAGCCCCACTCCACAAAGGGGGCAGTAAAGCAACAGCAAAGAACTACAGACCAATAGCACTAACATCCCATATCATAAAAATCTTTGAAAGGGTCCTAAGAAGCAAGATCACCACCCATCTAGAAACCCATCAGTTACACAACCCAGGGCAACATGGGTTTAGAACAGGTCGCTCCTGTCTGTCTCAACTACTGGATCACTACGACAAGGTCCTAAATGCACTAGAAGACAAAAAGAATGCAGATGTAATATATACAGACTTTGCAAAAGCCTTCGACAAGTGTGACCATGGCGTAATAGCGCACAAAATGCGCGCTAAAGGAATAACAGGAAAAGTCGGTCGATGGATCTATAATTTCCTCACTAACAGAACACAGAGAGTAGTCGTCAACAGAGTAAAGTCCGAGGCAGCTACGGTGAAAAGCTCTGTCCCACAAGGCACAGTACTAGCTCCCATCTTGTTCCTCATCCTCATATCCGACATAGACAAGGATGTCAGCCACAGCACCGTGTCTTCCTTTGCAGATGACACCCGAATCTGCATGACAGTGTCTTCCATTGCAGACACTGCAAGGCTCCAGGCGGACATCAACCAAATCTTTCAGTGGGCTGCAGAAAACAATATGAAGTTCAACGATGAGAAATTTCAATTACTCAGATATGGTAAACATGAGGAAATTAAATCTTCATCAGAGTACAAAACAAATTCTGGCCACAAAATAGAGCGAAACACCAACGTCAAAGACCTAGGAGTGATTATGTCGGAGGATCTCACCTTCAAGGACCATAACATTGTATCAATCGCATCTGCTAGAAAAATGACAGGATGGATAATGAGAACCTTCAAAACTAGGGAGGCCAAGCCCATGATGACACTCTTCAGGTCACTTGTTCTATCTAGGCTGGAATATTGCTGCACTCTAACAGCACCTTTCAAGGCAGGTGAAATTGCCGACCTAGAAAATGTACAGAGAACTTTCACGGCGCGCATAACGGAGATAAAACACCTCAATTACTGGGAGCGCTTGAGGTTTCTAAACCTGTATTCCCTGGAACGCAGGAGGGAGAGATACATGATTATATACACCTGGAAAATCCTAGAGGGACTAGTACCAAACTTGCACACGAAAATCACTCACTACGAAAGCAAAAGACTTGGCAGACGATGCACCATCCCCCCAATGAAAAGCAGGGGTGTCACTAGCACGTTAAGAGACCATACAATAAGTGTCAGGGGCCCGAGACTGTTCAACTGCCTCCCAGCACACATAAGGGGGATTACCAACAGACCCCTGGCAGTCTTCAAGCTGGCACTGGACAAGCACCTAAAGACAGTTCCTGATCAGCCGGGCTGTGGCTCGTACGTTGGTTTGCGTGCAGCCAGCAGCAACAGCCTGGTTGATCAGGCGCTGATCCACCAGGAGGCCTGGTCACAGACCGGGCCGCGGGGGCGTTGACCCCCGAAACTCTCTCCAGGTAAACTCCAGGTAATAAGCTCCTCTCTCCAATGTGCGGGTTATTTATTGTTCCAGTCGCGTTATTGTGCCTTTTTATTCAATTTAATTCATTTCAAGTTTATTCTCTATAAGGGTTACAATGTGGGGTTTACAGGTTTTGGGTATTGTGTGGTTTACATGTTATAAAATACTAATTACAGAGGGGGCCACTAGGACACCTAGCATGGCTAGGCATCTCGAGCAGACTTAGATTAATTCTTAACATTAAATACTTACAGATTATTGTATTAAGGCTAAGTGCTGTATAGCCCTTGCGGCTTAGCGCTTCTTTTTTATAATAATAATAATAATAATAATAATAATAATTAAGGCTAAGTGACTACATCATAATTTTGAGTTTAGCAATGTGAATGCTTTTGTTTTGGCACAATGCAAAGTGTCTATATTGGAGTATCATAGGCAAACTTATGACTAGTTAGGATTTATTATTTTACGTACGTACTTACGTTCTTTACGTACATGTACACATAAGTGCAATACCATACCTAGTAACATGTGTAAATTACCTACCTGGAGGGCATTCCGGGGGTCAACGCCCCCGCGGCCCGGTCCACGACCAGGCCTCCCGGTGGATCAGGGCCTGATCAACGAGGCTGTTACCGCTGGCCGCACGCAATCCAACGTACGAACCACAGCCCGGCTGATCCGGCACCGTCTTTAGGTATCTGTCCAGCTCCCTCTTGAAGACAACCAGGGGTCTTTCCCTACTCTTCACTGGGGGTATGTTGCATCGCCTGCCAAGTCTTTTGCTTTCGTATGGAGTGATTGTTGTGTGCATATAACCCCCAAAATTCAGACAACCCAAAAAATTCAGACAAGGGACTTATTTCCACTGGGAGTCTTGTCTGAAAAGTTGACTCTTATACTGTTTACCTGGAGTTCCGGGGGTCAACGCCCCCGCGGCCCGGTCTGTGACCAGGCCTCCTGGTGGATCAGAGCCTGATCAACCAGGCTGTTACTGCTGGCGGCACGCAAACCAACGTACGAGCCACAGCCCGGCTGGTCATAATGTAACTGATTATCATGTATAATGTTCTTATTTCCTCGAGTATAGTTGCGTATGTCTTTTTTTTTTTATAAATTTAGTGATGTTTCCGTAACAGCGAATAATGGTACCCCGATTATATGAGACTTTTGGTGTTGGGAGGGAGGAAAGGATACAGCAAAAGGAGGAAATATTGAAAGGGATGAAGGGAAGGAAAGAAAAATAGAGGGAGAAAGAGACGGAGTGGAGGGAGGAGGAGAGATAGAGGGACAAAGGGATGGCGTGAAGGAAAGAGAAAATGAGGGAGGGGGAAGGGGAGATAAACATAGGGATACACAAATAACCCGCATATAGAAGAGGGGAGCTTACGACGACGTTTCGGTCCGACTTGGACCATTTTGTAAATGGTCCAAGTCGGACCGAAACGTCGTCGTAAGCTCCTCTCTTCTATGTGCGGGTTATTTTTGTATCGTTCCAGTCACGGTATTGTGCCTTTTTTTGCTATAAACATAGGGACAAAGGGTTGGCGTGAAGGAGGGAGAAACGGAGGGAGGGAGAGGGAAAGGGAGGGAACAGCGTCACTGACACTGTCACGGTGCTTTCCTCTCTGGAAAGTTCCAGTCACGCCCTGTGTGTGTAATCACTGATAGGAGTTTGCTGGGGTTGAGATTCAGCTCCTGGCTTTGTGTGTGCACACAGTTGTTTATGTATATCTGCACGTGTTTACTTTAGAGTGTACATATGTGTATAGACCTAAATAGTGTAATAAAGTTGGTAGAATTACCGACAATATGTAAAGTAAAAGGACACAAGTGCAACTAATGTGACATTTATTGTGGCAACGTTTCGCTCTCCAGGAGCTTGATAAAGCTCCTGGAGAGCGAAACGTTGCCACAATAAATGTCACATTAGTTGTACTTGTGTCCTTTTACTAGACCTAAATAATAAAAGGCACAATACAACTGGAACAATATACAAATAACTCGTACATAAGGACTAGCTTATGCTAAGAGGTCTGATGTAGTGACCACACATACCTAGTTTGCAGGGGCCAAAGCACGGTTGCAAATTGTTCTAAACACTCCCCATATGTGAACGTAAAAGCCTCATTAACAAAAAGTCTTGTGGCTTACATAGAGGATGAGACATAGCTCCTGTCCCCACCTCTTAACACTTGTACAACTGGTTTATTGATTCCTAGCCTCGTGTACTTAATCTTATCTACACTCTTTAAACTGTGGGTCATTAATATGATATTCAACAAGGGCAAATTTCATTGAATCTGTTAGGGAAAACTGTGGACTTAGATTATCATTATGAACACAAGTAAGCGCTAAACCCTCAAGGGTGGACATCATCACAATCTCAAGGGAAATGAGACTGAATAACTAGACCGTTCAGAACAAGAGATGCCCAACCATTGCGATACTCTTCGAATTACTTGTCTATCCAGTCTGTAATATTGCTGTATGCTAATGGCACCTTCATTGCCACTAATTACTGGCAATGCTTGAAGCCCCTTCAAATGTACCCCTTAACACATAATCAAGTGATGTATCATAATCGTCTAGAAAATTCTGGAAGGATTGGTCCCAAACCTGCACACCGAAATCACTCCTTATGAAAGCAAGAGGCTTAGCAGACGGTGCAAAATACCTCCCATGGAAAGCAGGGACAAAATGAATAAGATAAGAACTCCTTAAATACATACGGAGAATTACCAACACACCTCTGGCCGTTTTCAAGTGGAGCTTGATAAGTTCCTAAAGTCAGTTCCTGATTAGCCAAGCTGTGGAGCATACGTTGGAATCCGTGAAACTGGTACCACTAGCCTGATTAACCAGACCAGCAACCAGGAGGCCGGGCCGGACAAGGTCGCGGTGACCCACGGAAGACTCAGGTAGATCATATTGACCTGCACCACCTCTTCATCTTGCGCAGTGGTTCCCAACATTATTAAATTACCACATATGCTGCAATGTATGATAATCTACGTAACTATTTGTGTATACCTGAATAAACTTACAAAAGGAAGAGTAGCATCAGTGTTTTTACTAAGAGCCAATCCCTCACCGGCATCTCAGGGGTTAAACACTTGGCTAGTGCGTGGTGTTCCCGTGCTAACATTCTTCACCCTTCCCTGTTTTATGTAACCTTCCCAGGCAGGTAGGTAGCTTGTTGCTACCCGCTATACGGCTGCCATCCACCGCCTCGCTCCCACAAAATATTTCTCGAAGGAACATTGCGTCCAGACTAAGATATTGGTCATACTGTGAAAACGGCCCCAGCATCAGTAGAACTTGTGTGATCTGGGCCACTAATTTTGTTTGTGTGATAGAGAGACTCGTGGTTGTGATCGTGTGTGTGTAATCTTGATGAATGTATGATCTTGGTGAATGCTTGATCTTGGCAAGTGTGATTTTCCTGAATGTGTGGAACTTTGCGAGCGTAAAATCTTTACAAGGGTGAGATCTTTGTGAGGGTGTGCTCCTGCTGATGGTGTAATCTTCCTACGTGAGATCATTAATGTGATCTTGCCTTGGTCTCTCGTGCCTGTACCTCGCTTTAGCAGTAAAACTGTGGCCGGACATTATTCAGAAATTAAATTAAATAAAGCGCTATACCCGAAAGGGTCATACAGCGTTGCAGTAGCATGCATGAAGGTGAACAGGGAGTGAAGGTTAGGTTAGGTAGGTTTGTGAGGAAACAGGAACAAGTGTTTCCTGACGCGGATCTTAGTCATATAATGACTGGCAGCTGGAGCTTTTGGTCATCTGACCGAGGCCTTCCACTGGCTACTTGTCCACCCCTTTAAAATTAATTTTGTTTTTATGCTCTAGGGAGTGAAGGGAAGGCGTGTGTGAGTGTAGAGGCTATTGTGCCTTTTTGTTCTTCATGAGGTATCCATGAGTAAGAAACAAACTCAGCATACAACACAGAATTGATCCTGTGCAGCTTAAGACATATGTGGCTCACACACAGGTGAGAGAGAGCAGTTTCCCAAACAATAGTGGTAAGATGGCTAGAAACCCAAACATGTTTTGAGTTTTTTTTTTTTGTGGACTAACTTGGACCAGTTTTTGCAAGAGGCTACAAAGTTGTCGTGGGATAACTGACAGCATTTGGAAGCCATAGACAAAGACCTTTAAATTCAGATTTGTCTGCTAGTTTTATGGTTCACTGGGCAGATTCATTTAAAACTTAACATAATCTCTGTTAAATCAAAATTATCTTTTATTTTTATAAACAATTTTGGACTTGATGGACAGTCTGTTAAATACATAATGTTCCTTGTTGTGGTCCCTTGGGTAAATTTGTTTTCAGATTTATCAAACCAAGTCCATTAAATCCCCCCAAAATAGAAACATTTCATCTGGCTTTAATGGACACCCCCCTCCCCTTATTAGTCCATTAAATCTAGGGCATTATTACATTTATGAGATAAATCCATAGGAGTCATACAGTGCCTGGGATTTTTTTTTTAACAAGTCAGCCGTCTCCCACCGAGGCAGGGTGACCCAAAAAGAAAATACTTTCATCATCATTCAACATTTTCACCTCACTCACACATAATCACTGTTTTTGCAGAGGTGCTCAGAATACAACAGTTTAGAAGTGTATACGTATAAAGATACACAACATATCCCTCCAAACTGCCAATATCCCAAAACCCCTGGGATATGTGAGGCAATTAGTTTTTGATCCAAGGGAGAGTAACTTCAATTCTTCAGAGCAAAAGCACTTCTGTTACATCAAGCACCTCCCTAGGAGGGCCACCTAGCAGTAAATGGATAATTAAGAGCTTGTGAATCACATCATTGCACACGAGAAATAAACTTTTATTGAATGAATTATCAAGATGGAGGAAGGGGCTAGTAACCTCTTCTCTTGTATAAATTACTAAACATAAAAAGAAAAACTTCCCCTGCCTTGGTGGGATATGGCTGGTGTGTTGAGAAAAAAGAAAATAGAAAACCAAGTTCATGTATTTGTAGCCATTTTTAATCATGAGGCAGAGGGAAGCGCTTAACCCACAGGGATCATTAAGTACCTGGGGTAATGTGAGGAAATCAGGTTAGATCCAAGGAAGGAAAGGATAAGTCCAGTTCCTTTGGGTCAAGAACTCCTCAGTGGCATCAAAGTACGTAACTTCTTTGTGGGTTAGAATAATAGCCACAGATAGTTACCTCGACAGTGTTATAAATTTTTGGCTCTTATAGCCTAGGATGTCAACACTTAAAGTTGTATTTGATTCTTTTTATTTTATTATTTTTTATTAACACATCTGCCGATTCCCACCAAGGCAGGGTGGCTCAAAAAAGAAAAACTTTCATCATTCACTCCATCACTATCTTGCCAGAGGGGTGCTTTACACTACAGTTTATACAACTGCACCATTAACATCCCTCCTTCAGAGTGCAGACACTGTACTTCCCATCTCCTGGACTCAAGTCCGGCCTGCCGGTTTCCCTGAATCCCTGCCTTTCCTCCACTACAGATTTATATACTCTCGAAATCATTTTGTTTTGTTCCATTCTCTCTACATGTCTGAACCACCTCAACAACCATTCCTCAGCCCTCTGGACAACAGTTTCGGCAATTCCGCACCTCCTCCTAACTTCCAAACTACGATTTCTCTGCATTATATTCACACCACACATTGCCCTCAGACATGTCATTTCCACTGTCTCCAGCCTTCTCCTCGCTGCAACATTCATCACCCATGATTCACACCCATATAAGAGCGTTGGTAAAATTTTTATTTTTTTATTTTTTTTTATTATCACACTGGCCGATTCCCACCAAGGCAGGGTGGCCCGAAAAAGAAAAACTTTCACCATCATTCACTCCATCACTGTCTTGCAGAAGGGTGCTTTACACTACAGTTTTTAAACTGCAACATTAACACCCCTCCTTCAGAGTGCAGGCACTGTACTTCCCATCTCCAGGACTCAAGTCCGGCCTGCCGGTTTCCCTGAACCCCTTCATAAATGTTACTTTGCTCACACTCCAACAGCACGTCAAGTATTAAAAACCATTCGTCTCCATTCACTCCTATCAAACGCGCTCACGCACGCCTGCTGGAAGTCCAAGCCCCTCGCACACAAAACCTCCTTTACCCCCTCCCTCCAACCTTTCCTAGGCCGACCCCTACCCCGCCTTCCTTCCACTACAGACTGATACACTCTTGAAGTCATTCTGTTTCGCTCCATTCTCTCTACATGTCCGAACCACCTCAACAACCCTTCCTCAGCCCTCTGGACAACAGTTTTGGTAATCCCGCACCTCCTCCTAACTTCCAAACTACGAATTCTCTGCATTATATTCACACCACACATTGCCCTCAGACATGACATCTCCACTGCCTCTAGCCTTCTCCTCGCTGCAACATTCATCACCCATGCTTCACACCCATATAAGAGTGTTGGTAAAACTATACTCTCATACATTCCCCTCTTTGCCTCCAAGGACAAAGTTCTTTGTCTCCACAGACTCCTAAGTGCACCACTCACCCTTTTCCCCTCATCAATTCTATGATTCACCTCATCCTTCATAGACCCATCCGCTGACACGTCCACTCCCAAATATCTGAATACATTCACTTCCTCCATACTCTCTCCCTCCAATCTGATATCCAATCTTTCATCACCTAATATTTTTGTTATCCTCATAACCTTACTCTTTCCTGTATTCACTTTTAATTTTCTTCTTTTGCACACCCTACCAAATTCATCCACCAATCTCCGCAACTTCTCTTCAGAATCTCCCAAGAGCACAGTGTCATCGGCAAAGAGCAACTGTGACAACTCCCACTTTATGTGTGATTCTTTATCTTTTAACTCCACGCCTCTTGTCAAGACCCTCGCATTTACTTCTCTTACAACCCCATCTATAAATATATTAAACAACCACGGTGACATCACACATCCTTGTCTAAGGCCTACTTTTACTGGGAAATAATTTCCCTCTTTCCTATGTACTCTAACTTGAGCCTCACTATCCTCGTAAAAACTCTTCACTGCTTTCAGTAACCTACCTCCTACACCATACACCTGCAACATCTGCCACACTGCCCCCCTATCCACCCTGTCATACACCTTTTCCAAATCCATAAATGCCACAAAGACCTCTTTAGCCTTATCTAAATACTGTTCACTTATATGTTTCACTGTAAACACCTGGTCCATGCACCCCCTACCTTTCCTAAAGCCTCCTTGTTCATCTGCTATCCTATTCTCAGTCTTACTTTTAATTCTTTCAATAATAACTCTACCATACACTTTACCAGGTATACTCAACAGACTTATCCCCCTATAATTTTTGCACTCTCTTTTGTCCCCTTTGCCTTTATACAAAGGAACTATGCATGCTCTCTGCCAATCCCTAGGTACCTTACCCTCTTCCATACATTTATTAAATAATTGCACCAACCACTCCAAAACTATATCCCCACCTGCTTTTAACATTTCTATCTTTATCCCATCAATCCCGGCTGCCTTACCCCCTTTCATTTTACCTACTGCCTCACGAACTTCCCCCACACTCACAACTGGCTCTTCCTCACTCCTACAAGATGTTATTCCTCCTTGCCCTATACACGAAATCACAGCTTCCCTATCTTCATCAACATTTAACAATTCCTCAAAATATTCCCTCCATCTTCCCAATACCTCTAACTCTCCATTTAATAACTCTCCTCTCCTATTTTTAACTGACAAATCCATTTGTTCTCTATCTCTAGGCTTCCTTAACTTGTTAATCTCACTCCAAAACTTTTTCTTATTTTCAACAAAATTTGTTGATAACATCTCACCCACTCTCTCATTTGCTCTCTTTTTACATTGCTTCACCACTCTCTTTTTCTCCATATACTCTTCCCTCCTTGCATCACTTCTACTTTGTAAAAACTTCTCATATGCTAACTTTTTCTCCCTTGCTACTCTCTTTACATCATCATTCCACCAATCGCTCCTCTTCCCTCCCGCACCCACTTTCCTGTAACCACAAACTTCTGCTGAACACTCTAACACTACATTTTTAAACCTCCCCCATACCTCTTCGACCCCATTGCCTATGCTCTCATCAGCCCATCTATCCTCCAATAGCTGTTTATATCTTTCCCTAACTGCCTCCTCTTTTAGTTTATAAACCTTCACCTCTCTCTTCCCTGATGCTTCTATTCTCCTTGTATCCCATCTACCTTTTACTCTCAGTGTAGCTACAACTAGAAAGTGATCTGATATATCTGTGGCCCCTCTATAAACATGTACATCCTGAAGTCTACTCAACAGTCTTTTATCTACCAATACATAATCCAACAAACTACTGTCATTTCGCCCTACATCGTATCTTGTATACTTATTTATCCTCTTTTTCTTAAAATATGTATTACCTATAACTAAACCCCTTTCTATACAAAGTTCAATCAAAGGGCTCCCATTATCATTTACACCTGGCACCCCAAACTTACCTACCACACCCTCTCTAAAAGTTTCTCCTACTTTAGCATTCAGGTCCCCTACCACAATTACTCTCTCACTTGGTTCAAAGGCTCCTATACATTCACTTAACATCTCCCAAAATCTCCCTCTCTCCTCTGCATTCCTCTCTTCTCCAGGTGCATACGGTAAAACTATACTCTAATACATTCCCCTCTTTGCTTACAAGGACAAAGTTCTTTGTCTCCACAGACTCCTAAGTGCATCGCTCACCCTTTTCCCCTCATCAATTCTATGATTCACCTCATCTTTCGTAGACCTATCTGTTGACACGTCCACTCCCAAATATCTGAATACATTCACCTCCTCCATACTCTCTCCCTCCAATCTGATATCCAATCTTTCATCACCTAATATTTTTATCCTCATAACCTTACTCTTTCCTATATTCACTTTTAATTTCCTTCTTTTACACACCCTACCAAATTCATCCACCAATCTCTGCAACTTCTCTTCATAATCTCCCAAGAGCACAGTGTCATCAGCAAAAAGCAACTGTGACAACTCTTCTTTTTCATTTTTTTCAGCAAACTGGCCGTATCCCACCAAGGCAGGGTGGCCCAAAAAAACAAAACAAAAGTTTCTCTTTTTAAATTTAGTAGTTTATACAGGAGAAGGGGTTACTTGCCCCTTGCTCCTGGCATTTTAGTTGCCTCTTACAACACACATAGCTTACGGAGGAAGAATTCTGTTCCACTTCCCCATGGAGATAAGAGGAAATAAACAAGAACAAGAACTAGTAAGAAAATAGAAGAAAACCCAGAGGTGTGTATATATATATGCTTGTACATGTATGTGTAGTGTGACCTAAGTGTAAGTAGAAGTAGCAAGACGTACCTGAAACCTTGCATGTTTATGAGACAAAAAATGGACACCAGCAATCCTACCATCATGTAAAACAATTACAGGCTTTCGTTTTACACTCACTTGGCAGGACGGTAGTACCTCCCTGGGCGGTTACTGTCTACCAACCTACTACCTAGGAACTCTTCTTTTATACTCTAATATTCCATTGCACAATTGATAAGATTATTATTACAGCACAAAAACAAATGATAAAGTCAAAATGAAGAGGTTGCAGGGTCAATTTTTAGTTCCTGGCCCTGCCACTCCTCAGATTACTCCCTCTTAAGACTTGTGGGCCCTATTTGTACCTATTCTTAAAACTATGTATGGAGTCTAACTACTCCAGTTTCTCATTAAGATCATTCCACTTCCCGACCACTGAGAATGAAGAAATACAGTGTTGCTTCGATATTTGAACTTAATCCATTTCAGGAGACTGTTTGAATAGTGAGTGGTATGAATACTGAATCCATTTTTCCCATTAGAAATAATCTAAATTTTATTAATACATTCCAGACTCTCAAAAATTACTAATTATCAAACATTTTAAGTGAAAATATTGCTTATTTAAACCTGTATAATAATATTTGCATGTATAAAATCCTACATGAAAACTATAAAAGCAATAAATACATAAAATAACTGAAAATTGAACTACACTTTACCTTTACTGAGGAGTGTTGATGGCTTAAGAGGAAGGTGGAGATATGTTATTGTTTGGAAAGGGTGTCACCTTCCATAAAAACATCAGGTAACTGCCTGTTTGGTGTTTTTTCTTTTTTTCCTGTCCCTGTGCAGTAGCACTTGATGATAGGGATTCATTAGCATGATTTTTTTTCCTTTGCTAAGGAAGCTGTCCAATGTTGTCTGCTTTTGACGACTTTCCACAATTTTTCTAAAGTGGTCAACAACATTGTCACTGAACAGGCTGATGCTCCTATTCCACTGTACTTCCTAACATCATTGTGACTCATTTACGCCTTTAACTTCCAATGGTGTCCCCTGGTTCCCATTTTTTACCTCTAAAACAGCCTATTCTTAACTCCCTTATCAATTCCCCTGAGTATTTTGTGTTATCATCATGTACCCCTTGGTTCTTCTGTCCTCCAATGTCATCAGGTCCAATTCCTTTAGACTCTCCTCGTAGCTCATGCCCCTTAGCTCAGAGATAAGCCTTTCTGCATACTTCTGGACTTTCTCCAGTTTGGTATTTCTCATTTTGTTACTGCTAAAAGTTTGGATTTAAGTGGAGAGATGTGATATACAATACATGAAAGGCAATGACGATCAAGAACATGTAGCTGGGTTAAGGCATTAGATATTGCATAATTATACTCGTGAGAAGAGCTAAACCTTTTAAGGAATGTTATCGTAATGTTGGTGTCAGTATCGTGTGGAAAGTTTGATACCTAAATCTTATCAAGGGTCCACAGCATTGTCCTTGTTTAAGATAATGTTTGTCAAAAAAAAATTTCTGGACCTATCTCTTCAGAGAAATGCCACTGTATTTTCTACCATGCGAGGTTGAGGAAATGTATGGCTGTGTAAGTTAAGTAAGAGGATAGAGTAGAAAGAAGTGGCACTGGTGATTTCTGAGCAGGTGTGTGAAGGGCCAGTCCAGTCTTGGTAGCAAGTGGCCTCTGAGGGGTGAGACTAACCTGTCACATCTGGAAGGGCAAGAGACAAGAGTAGTGTGCATGTAGATCTACTATATCCCATATCTATTATTACTGAATTATCTTCATGGAAACCTTTACTTTTATATTCATGGGGAAGAGCTAAACTAATAAAGGCCATACAGCACCATGAGAATAGGAGGCAATCAGGTTTGATCTAAGGAAGGAAAGAGTGGCTTTAGTTCCTTGACTCTAGTCCTTCACCAGCAATATCATCTCCCTGGCAGGGATGTGTGTATCTTTATACCCTCTTTAGTTAAGTTTGACACTTGAAATTTTTTACACCTCATTCCTATATAATGTACCTGGAATATCTGTAGTTTGATAAACACCAAAAATATAATACAGCCTCTGCTCACTTAGTGACGTACTTGTTTACCAACGACTTGGACTTAAAATGGGCTCTGACCTGTATGTATGCCTAAATAATGTATATTAGAGCTGATTTCCTCTATTCTGTTTATAAACATTTAAAAATATACCAGAAATGTTATAAATGGTGTAAAGTTGACATTAAAACAATATTAAAGATGGCTGACATAAACCCACTACCATTATAGGTTGCTCCTCACTTAGTGATGTATTTGTTTACCGAATGTGGTCTTAGGAACAGAACTCTATTGTTAAGTGAGGACAGGCTGTACTTTCATACATGTGTATGAAGGTCATCCAATGGTAATTGTTTAAGCTGACTGTTTCCCCACCGAGGTAGGACGACCCTAAAGGAAATATATTTAACATCGTTCATTTAATACAATCCAACTTGCACTCTCATCTGCACTGCTCTTAAATAAAATTTTGGCTTATGAAGTCACATTCACAGCAGAGTATTTTAATGGTTGAAATTACAGCATAGCTTGATACAAATTTGGCAAGCAATTCTGAAGACATCATACTGTACTTAATGTTCACCGTCCTTAAGCATTTTCTATACATTTAACTCTTTGAGGGTCCGTCCCGTAGTTCTACAGCTTTGAAGCCAGGGTCCAAGCCATAGTCCTATGCCGTGAGCTCAGCTCACTCAGATAAGCTGTGAGTGGTAAATTTGGGCTTAGATATGAGAGAATGCTTCTATGTGAAAAGTGTGCACCATATAAAACAAATCCTGCAGCACACAGTGCATGAGAAAAACAAGAGATCGTGTTTTTTTATTTAAACAGCGACTTTGCAGTGTATTTTTGTATGTTTTTTTATGGATATATTCACGGTTTCTTGGTCTTGCTTGATAAAATGGAAGATATATGTATTACAGAATTCAAGATGATTCTGATTGGTTTTAGTACTGAAAATAGCTTGAAACTGAGCTGAAAGTAGTGAAAATGTTCGAATTTAGCCGATATTCAAGAGCAAACAAATGACGTCATGCGTCCAATACACGTCAGCTGGTGGGTCTAATGTGCATTCACGAATGTGCTGATATTATTTATACAATTATTGCAAAATCGCATAGCAGTAAATCTTCTATTTTTTGGTGTGAATAAAAATTCATTATGTGAATAAAAAATAAAAATGGAATTCACTTGTAAAGCCTCAAAACATAACTAATAAACAGAGGAAATGTTATTTTAGTGTCAGGAATGCATCCATTGTTTATTCTGGACCCTATTTTGAAATTGGAATACTTTGAACTTTGTGTGAAATTGGCCAAATTACCAATTTCCGATCACTTTATTGGGTAGTTGAAATAGTTGATTGGGCGATTTCCTGTCCTCAGTTGATAAAATATAAGTAACACTAGCAAAATAGCTAAGAATTTGGTCGACTGGAATAGTGTAATTGGCTTAAAATGGGAGTTGAAGTGGGCAAAATCGCCGATGTGTAAATATCGCTGACTCGGCAAAATTCGTGAAAGTGTAATTTTGTCAATTTTGCCATGAAATTTCGTAGTTTTTGTTTTATCACCTCCAGAAAAAGATTCTCTACTATTTCATAAGAATTTTTTTTTTTTAAATTCTTGGACCCTGTGGACAAGTTTCAGATTGGGGGTCTGGACCCTGAAAGGGTTAAAAAAGTCCAAATTTTGTTACACGAACAGAATTTTGAAACACTTATGTGCAGTACAATCATGAAACTGTACCTACTAAATGTTTTTATTATTATTTTTGTGTTATAAAATGCATTAAGAAAGCTAGGATAAAAACCACAAAATTTTTTTTATGTAAAATTTATAAAAGCTCAATAAACACTTTTTGAAGAATCACCTCATGATTCACGTATCTTAGCACATACACCATAAAACAAAAGTTGTACATTACTGTATATTTATAAGGGTGCTAAACCCAACACAAAAGTTGGACAGTACAGTATCCTTACACACTATTCTAGACAAATACAATTCTAACAGACACAAATCTACAAGTATTCCTAACATCAATTTCCAAGGATCTCCTTTAACTTTTTATCAGTCATATCGGAAGGCGTGTGGATGACGGGTGGAGGAGAAGTGGCATCAGCCTGGTTAAGTATGTGCCGCAGTTGTGACTCGAGATCATTGTTGTTGCCCTTTGTGCTGGCCTCCGGGCCATCGCTACCAGGCGGAGGCGGAGGAGGAGGAGGAGTGGCCTCCTCCTGGGATGAGGTTCCCTCTATATCCACCTGAGGTATTAAAGTTCAAGCTCACTCTTAGTTTCACACCATCAAACTTCTATTACCAAAACTATAATTCAAAATGAAATGCAGCTTTCGTGAAAATAAGAAAAGGTACAAAGACATCAAACTAGAAACTTCTCCTTCCTCCTTGTCCACACGTCAGTTATGAGGACAGACAGGCTAATCAGTAGCCCTCCTCTTGTCAACCTGTGCTCTTCTTGTGTGTTCACCACTCCAACTATCGACCACACAAGCTGCTGCCTAATTTCGTGACTGGTGGCAGCAGCTCAGTGCAGCCATAACCGTTATTTATACTTTCATGATGAATGTCTTTCAATGAAATATTTGTATGTGGAATCTATCATACCTCAATCTGCTCACTGGACTCGGAAGTGACTGGGTGCATGGTGATGCCCATGGCCCTGCGCACAATGGGCACTGGAGCTAGGGCCCCAGGGGTGGTTTGCTTAGCTACCATAGTCAAGCCGTCCGTTACTTTCTCCACTGCAAGACAAGCCTAAGTTATTATCAAAATATGACAAATATTTTATGCAACACAATAATGGAGCTATTTTTTCCATAAAGAGAAGTCTGAGCAAATGTAAAAAAATAATAAAAACTACTGTGCTTCCTCTATTAAGCAGATACGGAGCAAAAATAAGGAGATTATATTTAAGATATGGCTTTGCCTGTGAAAGCTTCTTTGAAAACTTAGTTATAAATGACTTACAAAATCATAATAACATGACTAAACAAACCATGGAACAGGTGAGGATTGAACCCACAGCAAGCGAGTCCACGTGAAAAGAGTTCAATCCCTTCCCATTCCATGGTTTACTTTGTGATGAAGCCTTTATATGCAATAATCACCTTATTCTGCCTTACGTCTCTGTTACTGTACCTACGTTGTTGTCAGCACTTGATACTCAACCTAAGTCTACTGAAATAAAATAGGAGAGAGCAAAATAAAATAAAAAAGTGGGAACTTCTCTTCCATTTAACAGAAGGGAAAGAGCTAGAATTTATAAATAAGCTTGTCTACTTTGCAACATTTTTCAGTGAAAGATATTTTTATCTGGGGAAGTTTTGTTATCTGTTAAAAACTTGCCTTCCTTGCCATGAAACTTATTCTCCATGCTATGAAAATGACTCCATGCCATGAAAATGACTCGTGCTATGAAAATGACTCCATGCCATGAAAATGACTCCATGCTATGAAAATGATTCTCCATGTCATGAAAATGATTCTCCATGTCATGAAAATGACTCTTCATGCCATGTAAGTGACTCTCCATGCTATAAAAATGATTCTCCAAGCCATGAAAATGACTCTTCATGCAATGAATATGACTCCCTGTCATGAAAATGATTATCCATGCCATGAAAATGACTCTTCATGCAATGAATATGACTCCCTGTCATGAAAATGATTATCCATGCCATGAAAATGACTCTTCATGCAATGAATATGACTCCCTGTCATGAAAATGATTCTCCATGCCATGAAAATGACTGTGTTATGATAAACATTAGAGATAGATATACTATGGTAAATAAAACATTGAGAGAACAGATATATAAATATTGTCCTACCTAATTTTAACTCTTGTGGTGATGGGTGTGGTAAATTATTGAGGCTGGTTGGACGCTGCCGTGACAAACGATCCTTCTGTTCCTTGGCCAGATTTTTCAGCAGAACTGCGTTTTCTTCCAGCTGTGTGCTGATCTGAGACTCACGTTTCTCCAACTCCTCTGTAAAGGAATGTGAAGTACTGTACAGTGTTGCAAATCTGGTCGCACTGGGGGAGATGACCAAGATGTCTTTAATAACATTACAGATGCTCCTCACTGTACGATGGTTTGACTAGTGATATTATATTTTGATTTTATGATGGTGTGATTGTGATGCACATTCAGTACTGTACATTTATTGATAAGATAAACGTGTATTCATTTACTTTTCAATATTTATATTTAGTTAGTTACAGTAATTATTTGTTTGTTTACTTATTTAGCGACAGTAGTCATTTATTTCCTTATTTATATCATTGTCATTTTTTTTTTTTCAACAAGTCGGCCGTCTCCCACTGAGGCAGGATGACCCAAAAAGAAAGAAAATCCCCAAAAATAAAATACTTTCATCATCATTCAACACTTTCACCACACTCACACATTATCACTGCTTTTGCAGAGGTGCTCAGAATACAACAGTTTAGAAGCATATATGTATAGAGATACACAACATATCCCTCCAAACTGCCAATATCCCAAACCCCTCCTTTAAAGTGCAGGCATTGTACTTCCCATTTCCAGGACTCAAGTCCGACTATATGAAAATAACCGGTTTCCCTGAATCCCTTCACTAAATATTACCCTGCTCACACTCCAACAGATCGTCAGGTCCCAAGTATCATTCGTCTCCATTCACTCCTATCTAACACGTTCACGCACGCTTGCTGGAAGTCCAAGCCCCTCACCCGCAAAACCTCCTTTACCCCCTCTTTCCAACCCTTTCGAGGACGACCCCTACCCCTCTTTCCTTCCCCTATAGATTTATATGCTTTCCATGTCATTCTACTTTGATCCATTCTCTCTAAATGACCAAACCACCTCAACAACCCCTCTTCTGCCCTCTGACTAATGCTTTTATTAACTCCACACCTTCTCCTAATTTCCACACTCCGAATTTTCTGCATAATATTTACACCACACATTGCCCTTAGACAGGACATCTCCACTGCCTCCAACCGTCTCCTCGCTGCTGCATTTACCACCCAAGCTTCACATCCATATAAGAGTGTTGGTACTACTATACTTTCATACATTCCCTTCTTTGCCTCCATAGATAACGTTTTTTGACTCCACATATACCTCAACGCACCACTCACCTTTTTTCCCTCATCAATTCTATGATTAACCTCATCCTTCATAAATCCATCCGCCGACACGTCAACTCCCAAGTATCTGAAAACATTCACTTCTTCCATACTCCTCCTCCCCAATTTGATATCCAATTTTTCTTTATCTAAATCATTTGATACCCTCATCACCTTACTCTTTTCTATGTTCACTTTCAACTTTCTACCTTTACACACATTCTCAAACTCATCCACTAACCTTTGTAATTTTTCTTTAGAATCTCCCATAAGCACAGTATCATCAGCAAAAAGTAACTGTGTCAATTCCCATTTTGAATTTGATTCCCCATAATTTAATCCCATCCCTCTCCCGAACACCCTAGCATTTACTTCTTTTACAACCCCATCTATAAATATATTAAACAACCATGGTGACATTATGCATCCCTGTCTAAGACCTACTTTTACCGGGAAGTATTCTCCCTCTCTTCTACACACCCTAACCTGAGCCTCACTATCCTCATAAAAGCTCTTTACAGCATTTAGTAACTTACCACCTATTCCATATACTTGCAACATCTGCCACATTGCTCCTCTATCCACTCTATCATATGCCTTTTCTAAATCCATAAATGCAATAAAAACTTCCCTACCTTTATCTAAATACTGTTCACATATATGTTTCAATGTAAACACTTGATCTACACATCCCCTACCCACTCTGAAGCCTCCTTGCTCGTCCGCAATTCTACATTCTGTCTTACCTCTAATTCTTTCAATTATAACCCTACCGTATACTTTTCCTGGTATACTCAGTAAACTTATTCCTCTATAATTTTTACAATCTCTTTTGTCCCCTTTCCCTTTATATAAAGGGACTATACATGCTCTCCGCCAATCCCTAGGTACATTCCCCTCTTTCATACATTTATTAAACAAAACTACCAACCACTCCAACACTATATCCCCCCTGCTTTTAACATTTCAAAGTAGAATGACATGGAAAGCATATAAATCTATAGGGGAAGGAAAGAGGGGTAGGGGTCGTCCTCAAAAGGGTTGGAGAGAGGGGGGTAAAGGAGGTTTTGTGGGCGAGGGGCTTGGACTTCCAGCAAGAGTGCGTGAGTGTGTTAGATAGGAGTGAATGGAGACGAATGGTACTTGGGACCTGATCTGTTGGAGTGTGAGCAGGGTAATATTAAGTGAAGGGATTCTGGGAAACCGGTTATTTTCACATAGTCGGACTTGAGTCCTGGAAATGGGAAGTACAATGCCTGCACTTTAAAGGAGGGGTTTGGGATATTGGCAGTTTGGAGGGATATGTTGTGTATCTTTATACGTATATGCTTCTAAACTGTTGTATTCTGAGCACCTCTGCAAAAACAGTGATAATGTGTGAGTGTGGTGAAAGTGTTGAATGATGATGAAAGTATTTTCTTTTTGGGGATTTTCTTTCTTTTTTGGGTCACCCTGCCTCGGTGGGAGACGGCCGACTTGTTAAAAAAAAAAATATATATATGGTAGAGTTATTATTGAAAGAATTAAGAGTAAGATGGAGAATAGGATAGCAGATGAACAAAGAGGCTTTAGGAAAGGTAGGGGGTGTGTGGACCAGGTGTTTACAGTGAAACATATAAGTGAACAGTATTTAGATAAGGCTAAAGAGGTCTTTGTGGCATTTATGGATTTGGAAAAGGCATATGACAGGGTGGATACAGGGGAAATGTGGCAGATGTTGCAGGTGTATGGTGTAGGAAGTAGGTTACTGAAAGCAGTGAAGAGTTTTTACGAGGATAGTGAGGCTCAAGTTAGAGTATGTAGGAAAGAGGGAAATTATTTCCCAGTAAAAGTAGGCCTTAGACAAGGATGTGTGATGTCACCATGGTTGTTTAATATATTTATCGATGGGGTTGTAAGAGAAGTAAATGCGAGGGTCTTGGCAAGAGGCGTGGAGTTGTCACAGTTGTCACAGTTGCTCTTTGCTGATGACACTGTGCTCTTGGGAGATTCTGAAGAGAAGTTGCAGAGGTTGGTGGATGAGTTTGGTAGGGTATGCAAAAGAAGAAAATTAATAGTGAATACAGGAAAGAGTAAGGTTATGAGGATAACAAAAAGATTGGGTGATGAAAGATTGGATATCAGATTGGAGGGAAAGAGTATGGAGGAGGTGAATGTATTCAGATATTTGGGAGTGGACGTATCAGCGGATGGGTCTATGAAGGATGAGGTGAATCAAAGAATTGATGAGGGGAAAAGGGTGAGCGGTGCACTTAGGAGTCTGTGGAGACAAAGAACTTTGTCCTTGGAGGCAAAGAGGGGAATGTATGAGAGTATAGTTTTACCAACGCTCTTGTAGGGTGTGAAGCATGTGTGATGAATGTTACAGCGAGGAGAAGGCTGGAGGCAGTGGAGATGTCATGTCTGAGGGCAATGTGTGGTGTGAATATAATGCAGAGAATTCGTAGTTTGGAAGTTAGGAGGAGGTGCAGGATTACCAAAACTGTTGTCCAGAGGGCTGAGGAAGGGTTGTTGAGGTGGTTCGGATATGTAGAGAGAATGGAGCGAAACAGAATGACTTCAAGAGTGTATCAGTCTGTAGTGGAAGGAAGGCGGGGTAGGGGTCGGCCTAGGAAAGGTTGGAGGGAGGGGGTAATGGAGGTTTTGTGTGCGAGGGGCTTGGACTTCCAGCAGGCATGCGTGAGCGTGTTTGATAGGAGTGAATGGAGACAAATGGTTTTTAATACTTGACGTGCTGTTGGAGTGTGAGCAAAGTAACATTTATGAAGGGATTCAGGGAAACCGGCAGGCTGGACTTGAGTCCTGGAGATGGGAAGTACAGTGCCTGCACTCTGAAGGAGGGGTGTTAATGTTGCAGTTTAAAAACTGTAGTGTAAAGCACCCTTCTGGCAAGACAGTGATGGAGTGAATGATGGTGAAAGTTTTTCATTTTCGGGCCACCCTGCCTTGGTGGGAATTGGCCAGCGTGATAATAATAAAAATAATAAATATATATATATACACACTTTTCATATTTGACTTATGATATTTTCAACTTACAATGGGTTCATTGGAATTTAACCCCATCGTATGTTGAGGAGCACCTATACTTATGGCCTATTGAAGCCAGAGTAAAAGTTGTATGTGCTGTGCTGACTTTATGGTGAATCTGAAGATACAAGGCTATTTTAGAATAGTATACCTGTAGGGGTCATGCAGCACCTGGGGAATGGGAGGCAAATGAGTTTAACTATTAGATCTGATCTCATGAAAGGGAGAGTAGCTCCAATTCCTTGGATCAAGAGCCCTTCACCAGTATCAAGGTATATGCCACGAAGGTCGAGAAAGCTATAAAGGCTTCAATATAAACTATGTAATTAATGTGTGTTAACACACATCAGCAAAATTTACTCTGTAGAAAACACTGAAAATTTGAAGTGCCATATCAACCAGGCTGTGCTGGGCCAGGGGCCAGCAACAAGCTGGCTGCATAGGTGTCTAACGCTTGATGCTTCTGACCGTGAAAGAATGTTGGACTTTGTACTACGATAATGACAATGCTTTAGTAAAAAATCTAAATATTGTACAAAGTGTGAATAAGACTCACGTAATCGTAATGACACGATTGCAAACAAACGACACCACGGGTGGGAATAGAACCAGCGATCAGAGAGTCATAAAACTCCAGTCTAACAGCAGCAGATGCTTAGCACTGGGGCTTATTTATATTAGAATGGACACTGATGAGCTATAAAGACTTGTTTCCTTAAAGAAATTAAACTTTCACTATATGAAAGTAAAATTAATAAGTGGGGAGAGGACCAAGAAGATTAAAAGAAATCCACTGCTGTTAGGCTAAGCCATTGCCATCAGGACAATGCAGATTGCACTGGCACTTATTTATGAAATTGGTCATTTAGGAGGTAAAATTAATTGGTTATGTTCCTAGTAGTTCACTAAGCCTTGCCCAGAAAGCAGCTTGTCATTCTTGTAAGACCCACCTGTCAAAACCTTCACTCCTAAATATCTAAATACATATACTGTACTACCAATCATCTTACACTGACAGGATGACTTCTTACTCTCACTTTCCTGAACAATATTTTGTTTCAACTGTGTGTTCACATTCAATTTTTGTCTTCAACACACTCTCTTCCATTCTCATTCATTAACACTGCATGTTTTTACAATTTACTTATTTCAATACAACAGGAAGAGACATACCAAAGTGATTCACAAACTGCGTGTCAATGCCAAGTTCGGAGAGGGAGCGAAGGGAGTTGAAGTCTGTTGTTGCTTGATCTCTTTGATCTCCTGGTGCAGGATATGCTCCAGACTCGCTGAAAACACACACAAACACTTAATCAGAAGAAAAACAATTACTGTACCATATTTTCAATTTTTCAACACTGATGAACATGGGTATGATTCAATGAGCACAAAGGGTTTTTTGAGACGGTTTAAGCATACAGAATGAAACCAGACATAGCTGATAAAAGTGTATTTAACTTGAGTAAATGAAAGAAGATACAGGAGATACTGAAGGAAGGCGGTTATAAGTAAGAACTTTAACAGTAGGGTGCCCAAGGAAAAGTTGGAGGGAGTGTTTAAAGGTAAGGACTTAATAAACTAGCTGGTATACATAAAGGGAGCATGTTTAGAGGTAAAGATTTCATCCACTAGCAGGCACACACGAGTGCATTCAACAAAAATAAAAGTGCTCTCTGGAATTCAACATGTTAATACAACTAAGCAAATTAACATCTACAAAAGGATTCTGAGAAACCAGCTAATGTATCTTGATTTAAGGTTGGAAAGTACAGCAAGTGCACTTTTGAAAATGGGGTGGGAATTGCTGAGGTGTGTTGGATCAACTCTGGGCCATAGTATCTATGCCTGTCTGGAAAGGCAACTATTGTGAGTGATGGTGAATGTTACTTTCTCTAATCACTAAGCCTTGGTGGGAAGTGGTTGTTAACCCTTAAACTGTCCAAACAAATTTACGTTCACATGTGTAGTGGTCCAAAAGTAGATCTACGTTTTTTTACATATTTTCAAATACATGTATAACAAAAAAAGTAGATATAAGTTTTTTTACACGTTTTCAAATGAAAAGAAAAAAAAATCAAAGAAGATCTACGTTTTTTTTCATACTTTCAAATGTTGAAAAAAACGTAGATCTACGTTTGGACAGTTTAAGGATAAAGTTAAAAACTTTAGGTTCACTCTTTTATAAACTTTTCTACATTTGTCTTTTTTTTTTTAAGACAGACATCCCAGTTCATTGTTAACCCACAAAAGCCTGACTTCACCAATACACTTTCAAAGTATATGTCCTGTACTTCCCAGCCTCCAAAGCTCAAGTTTGGCTGGTTAGTTTCTTCAGATCCTTCCTTCCATGGATCTCTACCCTGGCTCAACTTTATCCATAAACATGTACACTTTTCCTACGTAGTAGGTTGGTAAACAGCAACCGACCAGGGAGGTACTACCGTCCTGCCAATTGAGTGTAAAACAAAAGCCTGTAATTGTTTTACATGATGGTAAGATTGCTGGCATCTTTTGTCTGTCTCATAAACATGCAAGATTTCAGGTATGTCTTGCTACTTCTACTTACACTTAGGTCACACTACACATACATGTACAAGCATATATATACACACCCCTCTGGGTTTCCTTCTATTTTCTTTCTAGTTCTTATTTTTTTTTTATTATCACACTGGCCGATTCCCACCAAGGCAGGGTGGCCCGAAAAAGAAAAACTTTCACCATCATTCACTCCATCACTGTCTTGCCAGAAGGGTGCTTTACACTACAGTTCTTGTTCTTGTTTATTTCCTCTTATCTCCATGGGGAAATGGAACAGAATTCCTCCTCCGTAAGCCATGCATGTTGTAAGAGGCGAGCAAGGGGCTAGTAACCCCTTCTCCTGTATAAATTACTAAATTTAAAAAGAGAAACTCTCGTTTTTCTTTTTGGGCCACCCCACCTTGGTGGGACACGGCCAGTTTGTTGAAAGACTATATACACTTTTATAATGGTATTACCACTGGCTTAGTCAACCTTGTGGAAAAAGAGTGTAAAGTTCAGGACATTTATTAGAGGAAATGTTTGACCCCTAGTAACTTCTTCAGTCCTAATGGAGAAGCCACTAGTGGTGAAGGGTTTCCTATAATAAATGTCCTGAACTGTATTTAGGCATCTTTTTCCCACATCTTGTATCACCATACCATTTTTCAGTATAACAATTACATCTACGTTAATCTGTGTGTACCTATGTATATCTATTAATGTTCATTAAAATACCCAAGGAAATCAATAACCCCATAAAGTAATTTTTTTTTTTAAAATAAGTCAGTATATTTAGTTGGCATTGTTTTTATAACAGCAGCCAGTCTCTTAAGTACTGATCATACATTAGAGTAACAATAATGCAGTTTGACACATAATGTCTCTTTGATAGATCAACTTTCTAAAGTCTAACCCTAACATGTGTCTTTTTAAGGGGTTAGAAACCCCTTCTCCTGTATAAATAACTAAATTTAAAAAGAAAAACTTTTGTTTTTCATTTTTGGGTCACCCTGCCTTGGTGGGATACTGTCGGTTCGTTGAAAAAAAAAAAATCTTTCTATTTAATCGTACATAACCCTAGTGTTTTTACACAGTCTTTTATTTGACAGTTACATAAAATGTATACATATAGGTTGTCATTTGAGGCTGGGGTGACACCTATTTCCAGCTGGTTTCAGTCAAGCCAGACATATTGGCTTGACTGAAACTTAATTATTTATTGATGTTAACTGGTGACAACCCAGGTCACAACCAAAGGACCTGGCATCAATCTTAAGACAAGTGAACACATATGGACAAGTCTTACACCTGCTGCCCCTGTTCATCAAGCAGTAATTAGGTACCTGGGTGTTAGCTGACTGCTGTAGGTAGCATCCTGGGAGGTGGTATTATATCTAAGACAGGGATAGGCTTTAAAATGAAGAGAGGCATGATAACAGTTCTTAGCCTGTAAATTCGAAGGTGTAAAAAAAATTACTGTAGAACATGACAAAAATATTTAAAGAACCTTAATTCTCCACATTCTCCATGGAGAAGCGGAATAGAATTCATCCTCCATAAGCCCCGCGTGTTGTAAGAGGCGACTAAAATGCTGGGAGCAAGTGTGTAATAACTCCTTCTCCTGCATACATTATTCAAAGTCAAAAAGAGAAACATTTGTTTTTCTTTTTGGGCTACCCTGCCTCGGTGGGATATGGCCAGTTTGTTGAAAGAAGAACTTTCATTTTGTTTAGGTCACTCTGCCTTGGTGGAATACGGCAAGTTAAAAAAAAAAATCTACATGGAAAATTGTCCAAGATATACCAACATCATGAACATACCCAGGACATAGGATGGAATTTATACGTTCCTCTTCTTCCTGCATTCGGCGGCGCTCTTCAATGATGCTCTTTGTGCGTGAGTGTTGCTGGTGCGTCAACAAATTTAACAGCTGATCCACTAAGTGCATGGCCATATCGCAGTCTTGCGAAAAGTCACATATGCTGAAAAGAACAGATTGAGTTAAAAGAACATACTTTTATTACCTACACAACAAATTTAACTAAACAATTAAGTCATCAAACTTATCTGTGACACTAGTGAATGGTCTCAAGGGGGGTTTTAAATTTACAGCCTGGCCTGTTGACTGCCTGCTCAGCCAGGCTGTTAGCGCTAGTGGCCAATAGGCCTGCACAGTCATGACAATACAAGCTTCAAAAATAAAAACCCAAAACACAAATAATGCTGAAATAAGAGTGGAAGAAATCCAAAATAAAGATGAGAAAATTATGGTAGCCAATGCATACAATCCACAATTTGATGAAAACTTAAAAAGAGAAGAATTTAACAAGGTAAATGAGGGATTTCAACTATAAAATTATTTTTTTTTGTTTTTTAACAAGTCGGCCGTCTCCCACCGAGGCAGGGTGACCCAAAAAGAAGGAAAATCCCCAAAAAGAAAATACTTTCATTATCATTCAACACTTTCACCTCACTCACACATAATCACTGTTTTTGACACACTCTAAATAAATGGTCAGCAGAGTTTCTTGACTCTCTCGCTGTAGGTGCCATAGTACTATGGCGTGCAAGCCAGTGTTGGTGCCATAGTATTAGACCAAAATTCTAGCGGCTTCAAATCTAGTGGGAAAAAGCTGGTAGACCTACATGCAAGAGAATGGGTCTGTGTGGTCAGTGTGTGCAGTATAAAAAAATCCTGCAGTACGCAGTGCCTGAGAAAAAAAACTCCAACCGTGTCTTTGGTTTAAAACGCCAATTTTGAGGTGTATTTTCGTATGGTATTTATGGATGTATTCTCGTTTTCTTGGTCTCAGTCGATAGAATGGAAGATATATTACAGAAATAGAGATGATTTTGATTGGTTTCACAATGAAAAGTGTACCTTGGAATTGAGCTCAAAGTAGCAGAAATGTTTGAATTTTGCTAATGTTCAAGAGTAAACAAATGATGTCACCGTCCAATACATACGTGTTCAATTTGCTAGCCTAATACAGTGGACCCCCGGTTAACGATATTTTTTCATTCCAGAAGTATGTTCAGGTGCCAGTACTGATCATATTTGTTCCCATAAGGAATATTGTGAAGTAGATTAGTCCATTTCAGACCCCCAAACATACACGTACAAACGCACTTACATTAATACACTTACATAATTGGTCGCATTGGGAGGTGATCGTTAAGCGGGGGTCCACTGTATGTAGTCACAAATGGGTTGACATTATTTATACAATTACAATAATGCAGTAGTTTGCATAACAGTAATCTTCTATTTTTTGTGTGAATAAAAAATTCAAACTGGAAAGCAAGAGTAATATAAGAAGGGCCTGGAGACATGACTAATGAACAGAGAAAATGTTATTTTACTGCCAGGAATGTCTGCACTGTTTATTCTGGACCCTATTTTGAAATTGGCATCTTTTGAAATTTGTGTGAAATTGGAAAAATTGCCAATTTCTGACCACTTTATTGGGTAGTTGAAATCAGTAAATGGGCAGTTTCTTGTACGCACTCATTAGAACAAATGTAGTTCTAGCGAAATAGCTATGAGTTTGGTTGACTAGAACAATGGTATTGGCCGAAAATAGGGTTGAAAGTGGGCAAAATTGCCAATGAGTATACATCGCTGAAACCACTAACTTTGCGAGAACGTAATTCCGTAAGTTTTCCATCAAATTTCATAATTTTGGTGTCATTATCACCGGGAAAAAATTCTCTATCATTTCATAAGAAAAAACATTTTTTTTTTTTTGAAGTTCTTCAACACTGAGAGCAAGTTTGTGAGCAGGGGTCTCGACAGTGAAAGGGTTAATGTAGTGATAACTTTTTATATGAATCACCATATAAATGAAAAGATATGAGTGTGTGTAAAGGTAGAAAGTTGAAAGTGAACACAGAAAAGAATAAGGTGATGAGAATATCAAATGATTTAGATAAAGAAAAATTGGATATCAAATTGGGGAGGAGGAGTATGGAAGAAGTGAATGTTTTCAGATATTTGTGAGTTGACGTGCCAGCGGATGGATTTATGAAGGATGAGGTTAATCATAGGATTGATGAAGAAAAAAAGGTGAGTGGTGCATTGAGGTATATGTGGAGGCAAAAAATGTTATCAATGGAGGCAAAGAAGGGAATGTATGAAAGTATAGTAGTACCAATACTCTTATATGAGTGTGAAGCTTGGGTTGTGAATGCAGCAGCGAGGAGGCGGTTGGAGGCAGTGGAGATGTCCTGTCTAAGGGCAATGTGTGGTGTAAATATTATGCAGAAAATTCGGAGTGTGGAAATTAGGAGAAGGTGTGGAGTTAATAAAACATTAGTCAGAGGGCTGAAGAGGGGTTGTTGAGGTGGTTTGGTCATTTAGAGAGAATGGATCAAAGTAGAATGACATGGAGAGCGTATAAATCTGTAGGGGAAGGAAGGCGGGGTAGGGGTCGTCCTCGAAAAGGTTGGAAGGAAGGGGTAAGGGAGGTTTTGTGGGTGAGGGGCTTGGACTTCCAGCAGGTGTGCTTGAGCGTGTTCGATAGGAGTGAATGGAGACGAATGGTATTTGGGACCTGACAATCTGTTGGAGTGTGAGCAGGGTAATATTTAGTGAAGGGATTCAGGGAAACCGGTTATTTTCATATAGTCGGACTTGAGTCCTGGAAATGGGAAGTACAATGCCTGCACTTTAAAGGAGGGGTTTGGGATATTGGCAGTTTGGAGGGATATGTTGTGTATCTTTATACGTATATGCTTCTAAACTGTTGTATTCTGAGCACCTCTGCAAAAACAGTGATAATGTGTGAGTGTGGTGAAAGTGTTGAATGATGATGAAAGTATTTTCTTTTTGGGGATTTTTTTTCTTTTTTGGGTCACCCTGCCTCGGTGGGAGACGGCCGACTTGTTGAAAAAAAAAAAAAAAATATCAGGGAAACCGGTTATTTTTATATAGCTGGACTTGAGTCCTGGAAATGGGAAGTACAATGCCTGCACTTTAAAGGAGGGGTTTGGGATATTGGCAGTTTGGAGGGATATGTTGTGTATCTTTATACGTATATGCTTCTAAACTGTTGTGTTCTGAGCACCTCTGCGAAAACAGTGATTATGTGTGTGAGGTGAAAGTGTTGAATGATGATGAAAGTATTTTCTTTTTGGGGATTTTCTTTCTTTTGGGTCACTCTGCCTTGGTGGGAGACAACCGACTTGTTAGTTAAAAAAAAAAAAATAATTAGGGCAGTCACTGAAATTGCTCAAGAGGAAAATGTATCCCTACACTGGCTGATGAGTGAGAAAACGAGGATACATGGTTACTACACATAAGGTTATAAAAAATACATGAAAGACTACATAAAGAAGATTTCTTATTACCTGCAGCAGGGATAACAAGAGACCACTGTTGCAAATTGAAGGGATATTAGATATTTTTTCTTTCCAAACAGCAGTAAACCAATGGAATGAATTGAAGTGGAAACAGTAAGTACTACAACTATTGCAAATTTTAAAAAAAAAATTATGATAAACAAATTACTGAAGACAGGACACCATGAGCACAGCTCTGTAAATGAACATATATATGCTACCCAATTGATGAAGCACATGCAAGAGATAGTTCAGTTACCATCTGAAAATTTCAAACTTCATTCTGACAATATTTCAGATATTTGCTGTGGTAAGTTTAAGAGCACAGGACCTTGAATATTAACAAGAGTGCTTTCTAATTGTACTTTCCACAGGGTTTATCCTACACTTTCTTATGTATCTTTGACTATTAATTTATGGTCAGGGCTGGATTACCGCATAGGCAAACTAGGCATTTGCCTAGGGCCCCGCGCATTTGGGGGCCCCGCGGTCCAAGGGGTTCAGGGGCTCATCCATGACTGCGCACATGGTGCAAGTGCAAAGGGGTCCCTACCTAAAAAGTTCAAGTGTTTGGAGAGTAAAATTGATTTTTAAAAATTAATCAAAACAAAAATAAATAATGAAATAAAATACAATAAAAATAAATAAACCTAACCATAGATGGCAACACTCAACACGCCTTTGTTTACATCAGAACAGCTGTGTTTTCCCGCTAATGGGTGAGTATGGGAGATTCCTCTCCAATTTTCTGTAGTAATTACATGTTATCTAGACTTGTACTGTGACAAATTAACTGAAGTGTTGTTGATAGACATTGATGTGTATGGATAAATGTTTGTTTTCGCCTCTAAATGTTAAGGGAGGTACCTGATAGGGTTACTTGACCAGTAAAGACGCATGGACCAGTAAAGACGGATTTTTGGTAAAAATACTATAAAGAAAAACCTAAAAATGCAAACTGACTTCCGTTTGTAGGTTTTAAAAACACTTTGTCCTGTCTTTAAGTCTTTATCATTTCAATAACAGATCTTAATTGATTGATGTTCTACATCACTTCCGTCGCAAATGCTTAGTTTTCAAGTTGCGACGGAAGTGATGTAGAACATCAATTAATTTACTACATATTTCCCCAGAAACACATAAGCCACATCAGAAAATTGTTGGTTGGGTGAAACTGAAAATTGTCCCTGCATTCTTTAATTCTCATGTCCTTATCTATGGTGGTAGGCCATATATCATGCAAAACATAATGATTAGTTTAGTTATGAAAATGGTAATATAAATACCATTGTGCATTGTTCTTGGACTCGGTACGATTTCTGTTTAAGTAAATTGGAGATCAAGGAGGATGAATTAGTAAAATATTCGTAGCCCAAATCACTAACTTAATCTATGGTAAAAGTTCTGTATATGACTCCTTTCTGGTAACGTTTTGAATTTTTAGATGCACAGCCAGAGGAAAGGGGGCTACAAGGGCCATATCCCCCCAACTGACAGAAAAAAAATTTAATAATAATTAAAAAATTAATAATAATTGATAATGAAAAATTTGTATTTACATGATTACAGACAGTGATACATCCTCATTATGGCATCTCGTGAACGTGATGTTGGACGTTCTTATGCGAGTGGGTCACAGAAAAGGAAGAAGAAAATTCAAGAAGAACAGAAAAAGAAAGATGTAGGAAGCTGCAGAAAGATCACAGACATGCTCACGAAAACAGTTTCTGATGTTACCAGTACAGTTGAATCTGCAGATACGTCAGAAAAAGACAGGAAGCCCTCCCTCCATTATTTCTCAGCCAGCATCTACTTCTTTTATGTCTCCTCTCAATGTCTCAACGGACATTTCATCCACAGGATTTGTCTTAAAAGATCCTGCCTCATGGCCAAATGTAATCCCAGATTCTCTACATAATGCTTTCATTGCAGAAAACTTCAGTCAAACTCTGAACATTGATTTTAGGAAATCAGCAAGGATTTATGATGATGGAAGTCGTCGTTGTTTAAAGTCATCTATGTTTTGTAGGAAGCTTGCAAATTCAGAAAATGTGAAAAGATCATGGATGGTATACTCTGAAAGCTCAGGAAAAGTGTACTGTTCAACATGCAAGCTATTTTCTACCAAAGAAAATACCTTCACACAGGGGTTCAATGACTGGAAAAATTCCAAGCGTTTCGAGGAACATGAAAACAGCACCACTCACAGGAGCTGCATTTTAGCCAGTGTATTTCGTGCACAGAAAAAAGGCTTATTGGATTCTCATTTGGAAAATCAAACTGAAAAAGAGCGCACTTATTGGAGAAAAGTTCTAGAAAGAGTTGTTGCTGTTGTAAAATTCTTAGCTCTAAGAGGACTTGCTTTCCGTGGAGAAAATGAGGTTTTTGGTTCGGAAAACAATGGCAATTTCCTAGGGATCATAGAACTGTTAGCACAATTCGATCCATTCTTAGCAAATCACGTGTCACGCCTTGGGAATGCAGGAAGAGGCACTTTATCTTACATGTCATCTACTATATGCAATGAATTTATTGAACTGATGACTAAGAAGGTCCTCAATAACATCATAGCAGCTGTGAAAACTGCAAAATACTTTGCAATAAGTGTAGATTCAACACCAGATATTTCACATACAGATCAATTGACATTCATTGTTCGCTTTGTCGACTCCAGTGGTAAGCCTGTAGAGCGCTTTATAAAATTCATTCCTCTTTCAGGCCATGATGAAGAAACAATGATGAATGTAGTACTGGATACTCTGCTTGAACATGATCTCTCTATTATGGATTGCCGTGGCCAGAGCTACGACAATGCAAGTAACATGTCGGGTAAATATAATGGATTGCAAGCCTGTATCAAGCAAATCAACCCACTTGCTGAATATGTGCCCTGCTCAGCACATTCTCTTAATCGTGTTGGGTCATGTGCTGTGGAGTGTTGTGTCGCTGCAGTTTCATTTTTTGGACTTTTACAAGCACTCTTTAATTTTTTCTCTGCTTCAACACATCGGTGGAGTATACTCAAGTCAACCATTCATGGAGATGTCATCAAATCATTATCAACAACAAGGTGGTCAGTGCAGCATGATGCAACACATGCTCTGAAAGACAGCTTTGCTGAAATACGTTCTGCTTCGATCCAAATAGCAGAGGATGAAGACCAGACAGCAACTACAAGAAGCGAAGCAGCCAGCTTAGCATCAAAATTGGAAGATTTTGAATTGGCCTTACTCTGTGTGCTTTGGGACTGTATACTGGAATGGTTAAATGCCACGAACAAGACACTTCAGAAAATTGAAATTGAAATGGCTACTTGTGCTAACCTCTATGCAGGCTTAGTGGAATTTGTAAGCTCACTTCGCAATGATGAAGCTTTTGAAATGTTTGAAGAGAAAGCTAAACTGCTGGTGAAAGACTACAGTTACCGGGCTGATCATCAGCGGTCAAGGAAGAGGAAACGCAATTTTGAAGAGCCAGACAATGAAACTGTGTTGCTACCAAGGCAGAAATGTAAGACAGCTACATACTTCATCATTCTGGATTCACTGATTACAGAATTGGTGAAAAGAAAAGAAATCTACCAGAATCTCAATGACAAGTTTAGATTTCTGTTCAAAATTACTACTATGCCAAATGCAGAATTGAGAGAAGCTGCATTAAAGTTGCAACAACACCTTTCAGCAGATGTTCAGGACACATTTGTTGAAGAAATAGTTCATTTTTCTGGGTATATGAATCAGATTAAAGCTCCACCTGAAAAATGTGCGCCCTCAGCTGCTTTGAAATATTTAAGAAATGCAGGTATCCCAGAAACCTTCCCTAATGTTGACATAGTGTATCGCCTTTACCTAACACTTCCAGCTACTAACTGTGAAGGAGAACATTCATTTTCTGTTTTGAAAAGAGTGAAAAACCAGCTCCGTTCAACAATGAGCCAAGACAAATTGTGTAACCTAGCCTTGTTGACCATTGAGTCTGATCTAACAAGAAATATTGATTTTCAGAATATAATTGATGATTTTGCCAATATGAAATCCAGAAAAAAGTTTATTTAAGAAGTACCTGTGAATATAAACAAGTCTTTACTTTCTTGAGTTTATATGATTTGATAGTCTTATGCATGATGCAATGATAACAATAATGGTCAGTGATTTATAAAGGGAATAATAGTGCTGTAGTGGTTATGCTGAATATAATAGGTATATGATGTCACTACTTTAATAGCCTAATCTAGTAATACTATGCTGTCTTGAGTTTATTCTCTTTAAAATGCATGATTTAACAAGATAGTTATAATGGCTGTTGGTAAATGGTTTTGGTTGTCTTGATGTACTTTCCCTATTAAATTTAATCTAAATAGCCAGAATGTATTTAATTAGACCTTAAATAGGCTCACACCGCCCCCCCCCTAAGCTGGAAGGGGTCGCTTCGCTTACCCGTAACTCAAAGGGGCCCCGCCAATCTGAATAGCCTAGGGCCCGGAGACTTCTTAATCCGGCCCTGTTTATGGTAGTGAGCAGATTGGTTGGAACTCATCAAAGGTATACCAGACCCTCAAGTTTTACACTCTTTAATTGGCATTAAACAGAAGATGAAGAAATCTAACATTTAATAACTTAATTTGTACAAAATATACACTTACCTATTTGCATACTGAACAGCTGTTTCATTTCCATAAGTAGCATAAACCATCTCACTCTCCTCTTTGGTCAAATTAGCAAATGTTGAGTCATAGGAGGGGCAGAAAGAGGAGTAGGAGCCATAGTACAGTGGTTTAACTGAAACAAATCATAATTATATAAATACCAAACACCAACTGAGCTCTGTTAAACTTAAAAATGTGATAAAACCAGGGAAGAGTAATACAGCTGACATACACACATTCAATGTATTATTGTCATACAGATCAAGTTTTATTTAGATAGTAAGTTGGTACCTAGGTAGTAGGTTGATAGACAGCAACCACCCAGGGAGGTACTACTGTCCTGCCAAGTGAGTGTAAAACGGAAGCCTGTAATTGTTTTACATGATGGTAGGATTGCTGGTGTCATTTTTTTTCTGTCTCATACACATGCAAGATTTCATGTATGTCTTGCTACTTCTACTTACACTTAGGTCACACTACACATACATGTACAAGCATATATATACACACCCCTATGGGTTTTCTTCTATTTTCTATCTAGTTCTTGTTCTTGTTTATTTCTTCTTACCTCCATGGGGAAGTGGAACAGAATTCTTCCTCCGTAAGCCATGCGTGTTGTAAGAGGCGACTACAATGCCGGGAGCAAGGGGCTAGTAACCTCTTCTCCTGTATATACTACTAAATGTAAAAGGAGAAACTTTCGTTTTTCCTTTTGGGCCACCCCGCCTCGGTGGGATACGGCCGGTGCGTTGAAAGAAAGAATCAGGTTGGTAGACAGCATCCGCCCAGGGAGCTACTACCGTCCTACCAAGTGAGTGTAAAACAAAAACCTGTAATTGTTTTGTATGATGGTAGGATTTCTGGTGTCTTTTTTGCCTCAACATGCAAGATTTCAGGTACGTCTTGCTACTTCTACTTACACTACACTTGCATATACAAGCATATATATACACACCCCTCTGAGTTTTCTTCTATTTTCTTACTAGTTCTTGTTCTTCTTTCCTCTTATCTCCATGGGGAAGTGGAACAGAATTCTTCTTCTGAAAGCCGTGCGTGTTGTAAGAGTCGACCAAAATGCCGGGAGCAAGGGGCTAATAACACTTTTCCTGTACACACTACTAAAATTAAAGAGAGAAACTTTTGTTTTTCTTTTTGGGCCGCCCTGCCTCGGTAGGAAATAGTCGATTTGTTGAAATATGATGATGATTAAGCTTAAATACAACTACTTCCATTATTTGATAAATCTCAAAATTTGCCTGCCCAAGCAACCATGCTGAGAGTCAGAGTAGAAAATTCTTTGCTAGTGTTACATACTTGGTTTGGCCATGCTTCTCTTGTCATCTCGGAAGTTGTGGAGCATGGCTGAACCTTGGGTAAGCTTCCCAGTGAGGAGTCCAAGACTGACAGGCTTCTCTTTCAAGCTTGGATCATTACCCTCACAACCAGTCAGAAAACTGAGGGTGGTGGTGCCGTCTCCTCGCTGACGTAAGAACCCAAGCTGAGGAAAGTAACAAACACGTATTAATCAAGAATTCTGATTATTACAGTTATCCCTATTTGCAGTTGTCCTTATTTGCAGGTATCAATTACATAACTTTTTACATGCTTGTTTAATCATAAAATTTAGTCATCACTTCCTTGCACTAGAAAAGTCACCATCCTTGCACTAGAAAAAAGTTTGCAAACCCATATAAGAGGCCACAGATGAACGTGAAAAGAAGACAAGCAAGGGAAAACAAGTAAGAATTAGTTAACAGCATTTACTGTAATGACAGAGGTGGATGAGGAACTAAAGCAGACCTTCAATTAGCACTGCATGTGACAACAACTGCCAGTGTTTACATGGGTGGCTGTGACCAACTCATCCATTGCCTACTTTACAAAGAAAACACTTCAGTCCTTTGAAGTTACAAAGTAAATGTAAAATTCATATTTGATCAAATTCACAGATTATTCCTACACTCTGATATTCCAACAAGACCATATTGTATGTTCTCCACCACTACACTGCTACTTTACCTTCATGATAACCACACCATCATACATGATTCTTTAGCAGCTGGTTTGAGTACTGGGAAAGATTCTGTATAAGGTCACCCACCAAGTAAAAAAAGTTCTCAATCAAAACAAGATAGCAATGAGTCAAGAAACTATTACAGTCCAAATACACTTTTCAGCCATACAAACATAATTAAATATTAAAATGTGTACAGTGAGTAAATACACACTAGATGATGCATTATCATTATACATGTAATTTACACTTTCACTGCAAAGAATTTAGTCACAAAATTATCTTTCTTCCTAAAATTGAAGTACCTTAAGTAAAGGGAAGAGCAACCTTTGTCTAGATATACAGATGGGCTCTGCTTATACAGCAGGTTAGGTTCCAGGCTACTGCTGTAAAGCAAAAATCTCTGTAAAGTGAAACATTTTTTCACTTTTAAATAACATGTTAACACTATCATATATTAAATGAACAACAAAGCTAGGCCTATAAATATACAGTATACACATTGCTTATCTTAAAATATTTCCGTCCTTAGTTTATAATAAGTGGCGAATATATTTATTGCAGGAAATCTGAATAAATGAAAAATGGGCATAGCTGAAAACTGCTGCATTAGCAAAATGCTGTAAGTGGGTCTTGCCTGTATGTACTTATTATATCCACACGATCTATTTAGAAGCACAAGGAACACTGGTGAACTATAACTATCTCATGCTTAACAATAACAAAAAAAGGCACAATATCGTGACTGGAACGATACACAAATAACCCGCACATAAAAGAGAGAAGCTTACGACGACGACAGTGTGACTTTGTCAATGGTACAAGTAGGACCGAAACGTCACCGTAAGCTTCTCTCTTTTATGTGCGGGTTATTTGTGTATCTCATGCTTCCTGAAAATACACCATCCTGTCTTCAAAGATCTCACATTCTTATTAAGAATACACATAAAACTAGAATCACCGAAGTTCTCAGGCATTCAGAATGAGCAACAACAATAATTCAGGGTTAGTTTCTAATGATAAACATTAGTATTGTAGTAATTCTGAGCACATAATAATGGAACTCACTGTACTAACTGGTTTCTTGAGGGTTAGTTTTTCTGCCGCTTCACAAGAAGCATTTTGAACTTGTTCCAGAATCTCTTCAGAGGTCATGTCATCTTGCACTGCTTCAAATTTACTGTAAAACAAAATACACAATTATTTCCCATCCCATTATTCATACATATTATTATTATTATTATAATAACCATAACTAAGTGCTAAACCCATAAGAGTCATACAGCAATGCTTATTCACATACAGAACAACATATCACCCGGATAACAATTCACTAATGAATCCTCAGAGACACACAAGTGTGATACATTTCTCACCTCTGAGGCTCCTTGCTGTCAGTATCTTCATCCATTGACTCTAAAGGTTCTGTATCCAAGGTGTCATCCATGTCTACACTAGAAGTCAATGCTGGGTTGATATCAAAGCCAAGCTAAGAAAACAGAGCTGGCATGAACACAAACTTCTACGGATCCATAATATGCAACGTTAAAATGATCATATTACAGTGGAACCTCGGTGTTCGTATGCCCTAGTTTGTATGTAAAACTATGGCTATTCTCTATAAAATGTATTTTTTGTTAATATTTTTAGGTGTCTGGAACGGAACCAATTAATCTGTTCCAGACACCCAAAAATATTAACAAAAAATACGTTTTATCGAGAATAACTATAGTTTTATAAACACACTAGGGCATACAAAAACTCATGTCTCACTGTACAAGATTTAAACTGCTGTATTTATTAAAAACTGGCTATACCAAACTACTCAATTTATCACTGAAACCTTTTCTCAGGTAAATTCCATTTAGAAGACAATTTTTAGTAACTAACATAATTACAAGACATGATGAAACATGAAAATGGGAGAAAACACTGCAATACCTTGTATGATGTTATACCCATTTTCATCCCATTCCAAAACTTGAAACGGTCAGGAATGTCACCAAATAGTTTCCTATTTTAACATTTCTACACACTTTAGCAATATTACCAATTTTTAACACTTTTTTTTTTAACACAATGGCCATCTCCCACCAAGGTAGTATGACCTCAAAAAAAAAAAAAAAAAAACACTTTCATCATCATTCACACTATCATGGTCTTTGTAGTGGTGTGCAGATACAACAGTTTAGATGTTACTCTAAGCAGCAAACCCCTCCTTTAACCCTTTGAGTGTCGAGACCCTTGCTCACAAACTTGCTCGTTGAATTTGATGGAAAACTTACAGAATTACACCCTCATGAAGTTAGCGATTTCGGCAATATTTACACCGACAAATTTGCCCAATTTGAGCCCTATTTTGGGCCAATTCCATTGTTTCAGTTGACCAAACTCATAGCTGCTTAACTAGAACTCCTTTTATTCTATCGATTGAGTACAAGAAACTGCCCATTTACCTATATCAACTACCCAATAATGTGATCAGAAATTACTAATTTGTCCAATTTAACACAAAATTCAAGATAGGCCAATTTCAAAATAGGGTCTAGAATAAATAATGCAGACATTCCTGGCACTAAAATAACATTTTCTCTGTTCATTAGTCATGTCTCCAGGACCCTCTTATATTACACTTGCTTTTCATTTTAAATTTTTATTCACACAAAAAAATAGAAGATTTACTGTTATTCAGACGCCTGCATAATGGTAATAATTGTATAAATAATGTCAGTGTATTTGTGAGTACATATTAGATCAGCTAGTCGATGTGTATTGGACGTGTGACATGATTTGTTTATTCTTGAATATTGACAAAAATCAAACATTTTTACTGCTTTGAGCTCAATTTCAAGCTACTTTTAGTCTGTAAACCATTCAAAATCATCTCTATTTCTATAACATATCTTCCATTTTATCAAATAAGACCAAGAAACCAAGAATACAACCATAAAAACCATATGAAAATACACAACAAAGTCGCTGCTTTACACCAAAAACAGGGTCAGTTTTTTTTTTTCATTATACACTGCGTGCTGCAGGATTTTTTTATACTGTGCATACTGACCACGCAGACCCATTCTTTTATATGTAGGCCTACCAGCTTTCTCCTGCAAGATTGGAAGCCACTAAAATTTTGGCGTAGTATTCTGGAACCAACCCTGGCTTTAAAGCCGTACTATAACAAGACTGATCCTGAAAGGGTTAAAGTGCAGACATTATACTTCCTACCCCCAGGACTCAAATCCAACTAACCAATTTCCCTGAACCCCCCCTCATAAAATATTACCCTGTTCACACTCCAACAGCTCATCAAGTCCCAAAATCCCTTCGTCTCCACTCACTCCTATCCTTGTTAATGCAGAGCACTATAATTGAAGCAAAGCCCTATTGAGAACTTTTAGGATTTGTACATTACCTGTTCCTTTGTCAGGGTAGTCATGAGGGGAACTTCACGTCTCAGAGACAATAGCTTCTCAGGAACCATGAACTTCTGACCAATATGCAGTAACTTCTTGGCTGCCTTATAATAAATTGTGTCTTGCTGATTATAGGTCATACAGTTGTTGCACATAAGCTCGAAATCTGACTACATAAAGAAAATTAAATGTTAGTTAACCTGAGAACTTTGCATGAAAATGAACTTCATAAAATTCACTATTATGAATGTAAAAATATGATGCAGACTTGCATAGGTTGCATAGTAAGCCGACAGAAGTGCAATGATCCCTACTGTTGCTGCACATTACATTTGTGTACTGTTTCAGTGATGGTATTGTGACTTTTTGTTAGCCACTCAGCTACCTGGCTGAGTGGCTAACATGTTATTATGATTTCATGAGTCATATAAGTATTTATTACATTTTGATGCTCCTATATAGTACAGGAAATACAATACATGCCACACTGAAGAAGCCACTGGCTGGCAAGATGTTTCCAGAATGAAGATACCCAAATGTTGCACAAGTGTCTCATTTATCAAGAATCATCTTGCCTTAATAGTCCCTCTCAGTTCAAATTAACTTCACATTTCTGACTTACTAAGTAGGCTAATCAATAGAGCAATCTCTCTTACCTGAAACTGCTTTAAATTTGTGTAGCCATTTTCTTGAATTTTCAGCTTCATGGTAGAGAAGTCCATGGGCTGGGAGATGATGGAGGAGTAGCCTGGGGCGATGGCATCTGTGACAGGCCAAGCAAAGAACTGCTGAGGGTCCTTCTTCTCCAGTAACATCAGCAGGTGGTCCAGAAGTTCCTGTCATTGGTTAAAACATTTATATACAAGATTGAACTACAAAATCTATATTTTTATTATAGTCAAGGAAAGCACTAAACCCAGAGGGGTCCCATAGCACCTGGGAAATAGGAGGTAATCAGATTTGATCAAAGTGGAAAGTAGCAAATCAACATTTTTCCTACATTCCTTAACTTTCATTTTTTTTTTTCAGTGAAATGGCCATATCCCACCAAGGCAGAGTGACCTAAACAGTAAAACAAAAGTTTCTCTTTTTAAATTTAGTAATGTATACAGGAGAAGGGATTACTATCCCCTTGCTCCCGGCATTTTAGTCACCTCTTACGACACACATGGCTAATAGAGGAATAATTCAGCTCCACTTTCCCATGGAGAACTTTCAAATACCTTTGATATACTTTTATCTTTGAGGAGTTATGAGTTTTTTTTACCATGGAACCCGACCATGGGTCTGGCTTCCTAACTTATTAGGTCTTCTTTCTTTCAACACACCGGCTGTATCCCACTGAGGCGGGGTGGTCCAAAAGGAGAAACTAAAGTTTCTCCTTGTACATTTAGTAATACAGTGGTCCCTCGATAATAGTCCGGCTCGATAGTCGTCCTTTTCGGAAATCATCGAGTTATTTCGTCCAAATATTGGCTCGCAAATAGTCCGTTGACTCACTAATCATCGAGAACAACATCCAGTATTGGGCCCCTACTTAAACAAGATGGGTCCTACACAGATGACAGCAAGGAAATGATTGAGCTACTCAAGTCCCAATATGACTCAGTTTTTAGCAAGCCGCTAACCAGACAGAGTCGAAGATCAAAATGAATTTTTTATGAGAGAGCCACAGAATTTGGTTAACACAAGCCTATCTGATTGTAGGTAGTAGGTTGGTAGACAGCAACCGCCCAGGGAGGTACTACCATCCTGCCAAGTGAGTGTAAAACGAAAGCCTGTAATTGTTTTACATGATGGTAGGATTGCTGGTGTCTTTTGTCTGTCTCATAAATATGCAAGATTACAGGTAAGTCTTGCTACTTCTACTTACACTTAGGTCACACTACACATACATGTACAAGCATATATATACACACCCCTCTGGGTTTTCTTCTATTTTCTTTTTAATTCTTGTTCTTGTTTATTTCCTCTTATCTCCATGGGGAAGTGGAACAGAATTCTTCCTCTGTAAGCCATGTGTGTCGTAAGAGGCGACTAAAATGCCGGGAGCAAGGGGCTAGTAACCCCTTCTCCTGTATATTACTAAATTTAAAAGGAGAAACTTCAGTTTTTTCTTTTGGGCCACCCCACCTCAGTGGGATACGGCTGGTACGTTGAAAGAAGAAGAAGCCTATCTGATGCCAAATGACTTCGAACAGGCGATAAATGACATGCCCATGCACTCTGCCCCAGGGCCAGACTTGTGGAACTCCGCGTTCATCAAGAACTGCAAGAAGCCTCTATTACGAGCTTTTACCATCCTATGGAGAGGGAGCATGGACATGGGGGTCGTCCCACAATTACTAAAAACAACAGACATAGCCCCACTCCACAAAGGGGGCAGTAAAGCAATAGCAAAGAACTGCAGACCGATAGCACTAACATCCCATATCATAAAAATCTTTGAAAGGGTCCTAAGAAGCAAGATCACCACCCATCTAGATACCCATCAATTACACAACCCAGGGCAACATGGGTTTAGAGCAGGGCTGTGGCTGTGGCTCGTACGTTGGTTTGCGTGCAGCCAGCAGCAACAGCCTGGTTGATCAGGCTCTGATCCACCAGGAGGCCTGGTCACAGACTGGGCCGCGGGGGCGTTGACCCCCAGAACTCTCTCCAGGTAAACAGGAAATGTTATTTTAACGCCAGGAATCCCTGCATTGTTTATTCTAAATCCTATTTTCAAAATGGAATATTTTGAAATTTGTGTTAAATTACCCATATTACCTATTTCTGATCACTTGACTGGGTAGTTGAAATAGATGATTGGGAGATTTCTTGTGCCCAGTCAATAAAATGGAAGACATACTAGCAAAATAGCTAAGAATTTGGTCGACTGGAACAATGTAATTGTCCTAAAATAGGACCCAATGTAGGCAAAATTGCTGATGTTTAACCCTTTCAGGGTCCGTCCCGTAGATCTACGGCTTTATGTTCAGGGTCCAAACCGTAGATCTACGCCATGAGCTCAGCTCACTCTGATAAACTGTGAGTGGTACATTTGGGCCTAGATATGAGAGAATACATCTATGTGGTATGTGTGCACCACATAAAACAGATCCTGCAGCACACTGTGTATAATGAGAGAAAAAAAATGAAATCATGATTTTTCGATTAAAACAGCAACTTTGCAGTGTTTTTTCGTATGTTTTTTATAGTTGTATTTGCGATTTCTTGGTCTCATTTGATAGAATGGAAGACATATTACAGAAATAGAGATGATTTTGATTGGTTTTAGCACTGGAAATGGCTTGAAACTGAGCTCAAAGTAGCAGAAATGTTAAATTTTTGCCGATATTCAAGAGTAAACAAACGACCTCACAATTCTAATACACGCCAGCTGGTGGGTCTAATATACATTCACAAATATGGTGATGATATTTATACAATTATTACAGTATTGCATAACAGTAAATCTTCTATTTTTTGGTGTGAATAAAAATTCATTATGTGAATAAAAAATCAAAATGGAATTTATTTGTAAAGCCTCAAAACATAACTAATGAACAGAGGAAATGGTAGTTTAGTGCCAGGAATGCCTACATTGTTCATTCTGGACCCTATTTTGAAATTGGAATATTTTGAACTTTGTGTTAAATTGGCCAAATTAACAATTTCCGATCACTTTATTTTGTAGTTGAAACAGTTGACTTGGCGATTTCTTGTGCTCAATCGATAGAATAGAAGTAATACTAGTGAAATAGCTAAGAATTTGGTTGATTGGAATAATGTAATTGGCCTAAAATGGGAGTCAAAGTCGGCAAAATCGCCGATTCGTAAATATCGCTGACACATCAAAATTCGCGAGAGCATAATTTCGTCAATTTTCCACCAAATTTCGTACTTTTTGTTTTATTACCTTCACAAAAAGATTCTCTACGATTTCATAAGAAAAAATAACATATTTTTTTTTTGAAAATTCTTGGACACTGGTGCGTGACTCCAGATTTGGGCCTTGGACCCTGAAAGGGTTAAATATCATTGATACAGCAAAATTCGCTAAAGCGTAATTTTATCAATTTTCCATCAATTTACATACTTTTGTTTTATTACCTTCAGTAAAAGATTCTCTATCATTTCATAAGGAAAAATAATTTTTTTTTTTTTTTAAATTCTTGGACATTGTGGACAAGTTTCAGATTGGGGATCTGGACAGTGAAACGGCTAATCTGCTGTTTTCTTGCGTGTTTTCATTCAAGTTAGAATTAATTAAAAATTCTTGGTCAAAAATTTAATTCTGTCATTTAACCTTCCTTTTCTTAATTTCCTGGTAATTATTAGAGGAACTGGTATGGTGATATCAACAAGTTGCATGTAAAAGACACTTATCCTCTGATCAAGACATTAACTCAAGAAATGCTTTACCATGACTAGTGAAACATTTCCTTAATAAATGTCCTAAGTACATGCAAGGCTTTTCCATGATAATGATACAAGAATCTAATATATCTTTGTTGCATGTCCTCACATCAAATATTGAGGCAAGTGTACATCTTGACATGTTAGTTATCAATAGGAGTAACCAGCTTAGCACCACCTGCATTACTTTGCACCTCTAATCAGCATCTTACTATCTTACTCCTCTCAATGTAGCAGTGTTGACTTTGTAATACCAAATTGTCTGTCAACTAAGAAATGTGAACCACAACTCATGAGCTGATCCAAAAATATCCATTATCCAACTTCATCACACTCCCTTCCTTATTAGCATTATAATTATATATTCATTGGAAAGTGCTCAACTCACAGGAATCATTGAGTCTAGGGAAAGAGAAATAGTATGGTTTAATCAATGAAGGGGAGGGTAGCTACAATTTTTTGGATCAAAAGGCTTTTACCAACATTGAGGCATACCCCCATGAAAGAGCAAGCTCACCTTCAGCACTATTCTTGTACTTAAAATGCACAAAGGGCGAGTAGTACCAAAAAATCAAAATGCTATAACGTAGTCACAAGCGCGAGACAAAAAAAACGAGTGCAATTAAAATAATGCAGAGACAGAAGAACCATGAAGCACTATGAAGTACACTTCCCACAGACAACAGCAACACCACCATGCCTTGGGTCTTCTCTTAACTTCATATGTCATATGAAAATTATGTAAGATAAAACTATATATTATTAATATTTAAACACGGATTACTAAATTTAAAAAGAAAAACCTTCATTTTTCTGTTTAGGTCACCCTGCCTCGGCGGAATACAGCCAGTTCACTGAAAAAAAAAAAAATTAAACACTGCTATATAGTATAGTACAGTGGACCCTCAACTAGCGATTGCATTGATTAACGATAAATCTGACTAGCAAAAATTTTGCCTCGACTAGCGCTTAAAAACCCGACCAGAGCTTTTCGTTCCGTACCACACGCGTCCACTTTGGCCTGAGCGCGCCTCACTTGTCCCTTGGGTGTCAGTGTTTACAAGCCAGCCAGCCACCGCGGTCGCTTCCAAACATACAACAACTGAAACATTTCATATTATCACAGCCTTTTTAGTGATTGCACCTGCAAAATAAGTCACCATGGGGACCAAGAAAGCTTCTATTGCCAACCCTACAGCAAAAAGGGTGAGAATTACTATGGAGATGAAGAAAGAGATCATTGATAAATATGAAAGTGGAGTGCATATCTCTGAGCTGGTCAGGTTGTATAATAAACCCCAATCAACCATCGCTACTATTGTGGGCAAGAAAACGGCAATCAAGGAAGCTGTTCTTGCCAAAGGTGCAACTATGTTTTCGAAACTGAGATCGCAAGTACTCGAAGATGTTGAGAGACTGTTATTGGTGTGGATAAACGAGAAACAGATAGCAGGAGACAGCATCTCTCAAGCGATCATATGTGAAAAGGCTAGGAAGTTGCATGACAATTTAATTAAAAAAATGCCAGCAACTAGTGATGTGAGTGAATTTAAGGCCAGCAAAGGTTGGTTTGAGAGATTTAAGAAGCGTAGTGGCATTCATAGTGTGATAAGGCATGGTGAGGCTGTCAGTTCGGACCACAAAGCGGCTGAAAAATATGTGCAGGACTTCAAGGAGTACATAGACAGTGAAGGACTGCAACCTGAACAAGTGTTTAATTGTGACAAAACAGGCCTGTTTTGGAAGAAAATGCCAAGCAGGACGTACATTACTCAGGAGGAAAAGGCACTCCCAGGACATAAGCCTATGAAAGACAGGCTTACTTTGTTGATGTGTGCCAATGCTAGTGGTGATTGCAAAGTGAAGCCTTTATTGGTGTATCACTCTGAAACCTCCAGAGTGTTCAGGAAAAACAATGTCCTCAAGGCTAATTTGTGTGTGCTGTGGAGGGCAAACAGTAAGGCATGGGTCACTAGGGACTTTTTCTGTGACTGGTTACACCATGCATTTGCCCCTGATGTGAAAAATTAACTAAATGAAAAGAAATTAGACTTTAAGTGCCTCCTGGTATTAGACAATGCCCCTGGTCATCCTACAGATGTGGCAGAGCGACTTTCTAGGGACATGAACTTCATTAAGGTGAAGTTTTTGCCTCCTAATACCACTCCTCTCCTGGAGCCCATGGACCAGCAGGTTATTTCCAACTTCAAGAAACTGTACACAAAAGCTATGTTTGAAAGGTGCTTTGTAGTGACCTCAGAAACTCAACTGACTCTAAGAGAGTTTTGGAAAGATCATTTTACCATCCTCAATTGTGTAAACATTATAGGTAAGGCTTGGGAGGAAGTGACTAAGAGGACATTGAACTCTGCTTGGAAAAAACTGTGGCCAGAATGTGTAGACAAAAGGGATTTTGAAGGGTTTGAGGCTAACCCTGAGAATCCTATGCCAGTTGAGGAATCCATTGTGGCATTGGGGAAGTCCTTGGGGTTGGAGGTTAGTGGGGAGGATGTGGAAGAGTTGGTGGTGGAGGACAGTGAAGAACTAACCAATGATGAGCTGCTAGATCATCTCGAACAGCAAGAGGGCAGACCTGAGGAAACTGCTTCGGAGGAGGGGAGAGAGAAATTGAAGAAGTTGTCTACTTCTAAGATTAAGGAAATCTGTGCAATGTGGCTTAAAGTGTAAAGCTTTATGGATGATAATCACCCTGACACAGCTACTGCAAGCTGTGTTGGCAACCTGTACAATGACAATGTTGTGAACCACTTTAGGAAAGTCATAAAGGAACGAGAGGTACAGGCCTCTATGGACAGATATATTGTGCGACAGAAGTCCAGTGACTCTCAAGCTGGTCCTAGTGGCATTAAAAGAATAAGGGAAGTAACCCCAGAAAAAGACTTGCTGCCTCAAGTGCTAATGGAAGGGGATTCCCCTTCTAAACAGTAAGAAGATAACGCTCTCTCCTCCTCCCATCCCATCAATCATCACCAGATCTTCAATAAAGGTAAGTGTCATGTAACTGTGCATGTAATCTTCAGTTTGTGTGTATTAAAATTAATATTTCATGTGGTAAAAATTTTTTTTTCTTCAATACTTTTGGGTGTCTTGCACGGATTAATTTGATTTCCATTATTTCTTATGGGGAAAATTAACTTGACTAACGATTATTTTGACTAACAATGAGCTCTCAGGAACGGATTAATATCGCTGGTTGAGGGTCCACTGTATATGAAAGCATGTTAATATGGGTTTTAACTCAGGTGTTAGTTCTGGTCTTTGATTATGATGGTCACATTAATGTACTGGCTCCCATCATGATCTGTGAAAGATCAAAAACTCTTGGCTCTTTTCCTTCCATGAGAGTGAATAAAGATACTAAAATCATACAGTATGCTAAGTGCTTAAAAGTTCTCAAGTCAGCATACCAAAGCATTCTTAAGACAGCCAGAAAAATAAACAGCAATAAAAAAGCATTCCTACAAGAATATCCAATAAGACAGCCAGGCCTTGAAATACTTTTCATAAACAGTAAATGTAATTCTGACTAACATTGAGTGAAGAAGACGACTCATTGGACTTGGGCAGAGGAGAGCTTGACTCCTTGGATGGTGAAGTTACTATGGCACTAGCCTCCAGATGCTGCTTCTTGATGGGTGGTTCATCTGTAGGTTCCTCACCCTAAAAAAGGAACAAATGTGAAAGATGTATCAAAAATATATTAGTTGGACATGAGTTCTGGAGGTGGGAGGTACAGTGCCAGCACTATGAAGGCTTGGAGGGGATGCTACACCTCAAAGAGGCAAAGGAAATGTGATGTCCATACACCTCTTGCAAAACAGTTAAGTTACACAATGTTCCATTATCTTAAAATAATATTTCTGAACTGTCACACCCAACTCATATAATTTTCCTTGTTGTTGGTGTACTTTAAATACCATGCACTCTACCTTAATGGAAGGCTGCAGTCGTAATAAAAAATCATCTAAAAAAAAAGAGCTCTAAATACAGATCATTTATTGTTTGGCAATCAGTTTTCTGGCTTTCAACATTATTTGGCAGTCTTGCTAGATTCAGCACCTAAACAAAGACTAAAACAAAGAAAGAATGTGAAAAACAAATGGACCACAAAAAAATGAAAATCCAATGCACCTTTTCTTTTAATGAAAGAACCAATTAATTAATGATTTACTGTATGCATTTCATAATTTTTGTGTAATACTAAATTTATGCAAAACTTCAAAAACTATTAGTAATTTACCTCTGCCTTTTCCCGATGATGACGATGCTTGTGCCTCTCTTTGTCCTTCTCACGCTCCTTCTTCTTCTTCTTCTTTTTAGATTTCTTATGCTTCTCTCTGAAAGTGGAAGAGATAATTTTAATGATTAATTTACTGCTCACAAAACTTATCTCCAAAACGTGAAAAAACCGTCTCCCACCGAGGCAGTCAGACCCAAAAAAGAAACACTTTCACCATTATTCACACTATCACTGTCTTGCCAGAGATGCACTTATTCTATATAACTCCCAGGCTATCAAACCTCAGGAAACATTAACAGGCTAACTCACTCACTGACTCAGCAAACATGAACAGTTAAACTCTTCAGAGCACTGAAGGCTCAACATCCAACACTGATGGACTGATTACATCATCTCTGGTACTCTGCATGCTTCCTCTGTATTTGACTGAAGAAGCCTACTGTGTAGGTAAAATGTTTCATTCAATAATAAATATTTCCAACTCTTGGACATGTCTCTTACTCTTCATCTTTCTTCAGACTGAAAGGTTTGTTTACCAACAGAGAGATTTCAGTCATGCAACTCCAGCTAGTTTATCTGCCATTTTGAAGGTCAAACATGCTGTTTTCATTGAATAGTTATCTGTTGTGATAAAGTTGTATTACCTGGAGTTTACCTGGAGAGAGTTCCGGGGGTCAACGCCCCCGCGGCCCGGTCTGAGACCAGGCCTCCTGGTGGATCAGAGCCTGATCAACCAGGCTGTTGCTGCTGGCTGCACGCAAACCAACATACGAGCCACAGCCCGGCTGATCCGGAACTGACTTTAGGTGCTTGTCCAGTGCCAGCTTGAAGACTGCCAGGGGTCTGTTGGTAATCCCCCTTATGTGTGCTGGGAGGCAGTTGAACAGTCTCGGGCCCCTGACACTTATTGTATGGTCTCTTAACGTGCTAGTGACACCCCTGCTTTTCATTGGGGGGATGGTGCATCGTCTGCCAAGTCTTTTGCTTTCGTAATGAGTGATTTTCGTGTGCAAGTTCGGTACTAGTCCCTCTAGGATTTTCCAGGTGTATATAATCATGTATCTCTCCCTCCTGCGTTCCAGGGAATACAGGTTTAGGAACCTCAAGCGCTCCCAGTAATTGAGGTGTTTTATCTCCGTTATGCGCGCCGTGAAAGTTCTCTGTACATTTTCTAGGTCGGCAATTTCACCTGCCTTGAAAGGTGCTGTTAGTGTGCAGCAATATTCCAGCCTAGATAGAACAAGTGACCTGAAGAGTGTCATCATGGGCTTGGCCTCCCTAGTTTTGAAGGTTCTCATTATCCATCCTGTCATTTTTCTAGCAGATGCGATTGATACAATGTTATGGTCCTTGAAGGTGAGATCCTCCGACATGATCACTCCCAGGTCTTTGACGTTGGTGTTTCGCTCTATTTTGTGGCCAGAATTTGTTTTGTACTCTGATGAAGATTTAATTTCCTCATGTTCACCATATCTGAGTAATTGAAATTTCTCATCGTTGAACTTCATATTGTTTTCTGCAGCCCACTGAAAGATTTGGTTGATGTCTGCCTGGAGCTTTGCAGTGTCTGCAATGGAAGACACTGTCATGCAGATTCGGGTGTCATCTGCAAAGGAAGACACGGTGCTGTGGCTGACATCCTTGTCTATGTCGGATATAAGGATGAGGAACAAGATGGGAGCGAGTACTGTGCCTTGTGGAACAGAGCTTTTCACCGTAGCTGCTTCGGACTTTACTCTGTTGACGACTACTCTGTGTTCTGTTAGTGAGGAAATTATAGATCCATCGACCGACTTTTCCTGTTATTCCTTTAGCACGCATTTTGTGCGCTATTACGCCATGGTCACACTTGTCGAAGGCTTTTGCAAAGTCTGTATATATTACATCTGCATTCTTTTTGTCTTCTAGTGCATTTAGGACCTTGTCGTAGTGGTCCAATAGTTGAGACAGACAGGAGTGACCTGTTCTAAACCCATGTTGCCCTGGGTTGTGTAACTGATGGGTTTCTAGATGCGTGGTGATCTTGCTTCTTAGGACCCTTTCAAAGATTTTTATGATATGGGATGTTAGTGCTATTGGTCTGTAGTTCTTTGCTGTTGCTTTACTGCCCCCTTTGTGGAGTGGGGCTATGTCTGTTGTTTTTAGTAACTGTGGGACGACCCCCGTGTCCATGCTCCCTCTCCATAGGATGGAAAAGGCTCGTGATAGGGGCTTCTTGCAGTTCTTGATGAACACAGAGTTCCATGAGTCTGGCCCTGGGGCAGAGTGCATGGGCATGTCATTTATCGCCTGTTCGAAGTCATTTGGCGTCAGGATAACATCGGATAGGCTTGTGTTAATCAAATTTTGTGGCTCTCTCATAAAAAATTCATTTTGATCTTCGACTCTCAGTCTGGTTAGCGGCTTGCTAAAAACTGAGTCATATTGGGACTTGAGTAGCTCACTCATTTCCTTGCTGTCATCTGTGTAGGACCCATCTTGTTTAAGTAGGGGCCCAATACTGGACGTTGTTCTCGATTTTGATTTGGCATAGGAGAAGAAATACTTTGGGTTTCTTTCGATTTCATTTATGGCTTTTAGTTCTTCCCGCGATTCCTGACTCCTAAAGGATTCTTTTAGCTTAAGTTCGATGCTTGCTATTTCTCTGACCAGTGTCTCTCTACGCATTTCAGATATATTGACCTCTTTTAGCCGCTCTGTTATTCTTTTCCGTCGCCTGTAAAGGGAGCGCCTGTCTCTTTCTGTTTTACATCTACTCCTCCTTTTTCTTAGAGGAATAAGCCTTGTGCATACATCGAGTGCCACCGAGTTAATCTGTTCTAGGCATAAGTTGGGGTCTGTGTTGCTTAGTATATCTTCCCAGCTTATATCGGTTAGGACTTGGTTTACTTGGTCCCACTTTATGTTTTTGTTATTGAAGTTGAATTTGGTGAATGCTCCCTCGTGACTAATCTCATTATGTCGGTCTGGGGCTCCGCGCATACATGACTGAACCTCAATTATGTTGTGATCTGAGTATATTGTTTTTGATATGGTGATATTTCTTATCAGATCATCATTGTTAGTGAAGATGAGGTCTAGTGTATTCTCCAGTCTAGTAGGCTCTATTATTTGCTGGTTTAAATTGAATTTTGTGCAGAGATTTAAAAGCTCGCGTGAGTGTGAGTTTTCATCAGAGCTGCCTCCTGGTGTTATTACTGCAACAATATTATTTGCTATATTCCTCCATTTTAGGTGCCTTAAGTTGAAATCCCCCAGGAGCAAGATGTTGGGTGCAGGAGCTGGAAGGTTTTCCAGACAGTGGTCAATTTTTAACAGCTGTTCCTGGAATTGCTGGGATGTTGCATCCGGAGGCTTGTAGACTATCACAATGACTAGGTTTTGGTTCTCGACCTTTACTGCTAAAACTTCCACTACATCATTTGAGGCATTTAGCAGTTCTGTGCAAACAAGTGACTCTGCAATGTACAGGCCAACCCCCCCCTTTTGCCTGTTCACTTTGTCACATCTGTATAGGTTGTAACCTGGGATCCATATTTCGTTGTCCAAGTGATCCTTTATGTGGGTCTCAGTGAAAGCCGCGAACATTGCCTTTGCCTCTGCAAGCAGTCCACGGATGAAAGGTATTTTGTTGTTTGTTGCTGGCTTTAGACCCTGTATATTTGCAAAGAAGAATGTTATCGGACTGGTGGTATTGTTGGTACTGGGGGGGGATTTTTTTTCCGGCATTAGTATCTGTATCTGTTGGTTTGGAGTGGAGGCCATCGACTGTGGTTCCACTCCAGGAATGACTGGATTTGGTGTACGATTTCTGCCATTTCCTGCCAGTTTTTTTTCCTTCCTGGCACTAAAAAACCTCTCCCTCTTGAGTGGCTGTGGCTACCCAGGTTTTCCCATGGCCTGGATGTTTTGTATCTTTTTGTCCCCTTTAGATGGTATGCCTGGCAATTTAAGTTATAGCACAGTCTTTCCTGTACTGAAGAGGTACACAGTTCAGGGTGAAAAAGCTTACAGGAAGGGAGTTTGCATTTTCCTGTTGTCATATGGGCATGGCATTTCCTAGGGTGGTCATAGTTGCACGTCCCATCTGTTTTTCCAGATTTCCCATGCCAGCAGATACCGAGTGCATAGTATGTGCACAGGCTTGGTTTCCGTTTGCCTTGGGTTTCTGTGACTGTATTCCCTGTTGGTGCATGTTTCCCTGTCTTACTTCTATCCTCCCTAGCACCAACAATGGAGCTCCCACCATTTGTTTTTGGTAATATATCCTCACTATTGCTAGTGGAGTCCTCTTGTTTGCTATTTCCTGCGGTATTTCTAGTTTGCAATATTGGTTTTATCTTATCTTTGACTACACTTGTTTCCCTACTATGGCTCCTGTCCCCTATGGGGTCATTTATATGTATTCCTTCCTGCGTATAATTCCCGACTACCTGGACAAAATCTCCAGCTTCACCATTACTGTCTCCCAGGACAGCATCTCCAGCTTCCCCATTACTGTCTCCCAGGACAGCATCTCCAGCTTCACCATTACTGTCTCCCAGGACAGCACCTCCAGCTTCACCATTACTGTCTCCCAGGACAGCACCTCCAGCTTCCCCATTACTGTCTCCCAGGACAGCACTATCAGCCCCCCATTTACTGACTACCAGGACATCATCTCCAGCCTTACAGTTTCTGACTACATGGCCAGTATCAAGGGCAGTACCATTCAGCCCGGACTTTTTATGTTCCCATCTGTTGTAGAAAGCTTCCAGGTTTTCTATGAAAGCAGCTTTGATGTTGACCTCTTTTAATACCCTTGTGATTTTAGTCCACAGATTTATCTCATTTGGGCATACCCAAAAACACTTCCCTGTTTTAATACTGCTTGTAGCTAGTTCTTGGATATCTGCACAAGGGGCGTGACACCAATTTCCACAGAAATGACAATTTATGCATGTGGAAGCCCGTTTGTTTAACTGACCACAGACTACACACAGCTTCATAATGATTTGAATGGTTGATTTACTGCAATTCTACTAGCAACCTCTTGAATATTCTATTAATAACCTGCTAGGTGGTGCACAACGAAACCGTTTGAAACCAGTCCAGGGTTCGGACCAGTCAAGGGTTCGGACCAGTCCCGGGTTCGGACCAGTCAAGGGTTCGGACCAGTCAAGGGTCCGGACCAGTCGATCTGCTCTGATCAGTGGGTCACTTATTTAAAACATACTGGTCGGTGATTTGAGCTAACACATGAAGGATCTACTGGAAATTATCTACCCGAGTAATATGTGATTTGACTGATACAAAAGTATAACTTGCGTGTTGAAGAGCCGGTGATTACTGGCAGCTCCTACAATGACGAACGGTCACCTCCTTGTTTATCAATCGCTGTATCTGGCTTTTCTATTTTTTTTTTTTTTTTTCCGTCTCCACCACAATAAATGCTATATTATCACTATAGTTGACTGGTGCAAATTTTGGAGGAAGGACGCTTTTTCTGTAGTAATAATTGCTTCTCGTTGTGTATATTGCGACCGCTGGTAACTACAGGTTATATGAAATTCACAGTAACGTCTCGTATTTCAAGAAAAGAAACTAATGAAAGTTTAACCCTTTGAGGGTCCGTCCCGTAGATCTACGGCTTTACATTCAGGGTCCAAACCGTAGATCTACGTCATGAGCTCAGCTCACTCTGATAAACTGTGAGTGGCAAAATCGCCGATTTGTAAATATCGCTAACACATCAAAATTCGCGAGAGCATAATTTCGTCAATTTTCCATCAAATTTCGTACTTTTTGTTATATTACCTTCACAAAAAGATTCTCTACCATTTCATAAGAAAAAATAACAAATTTTTTTTTTTGAAAATTCTTGGACACTGGGGCACCACTTCAGATTTGGGCCTTGGACCCTGAAGGGGTTAAACTTATAAAAGTATTATGTTATACCAATGTCTAACAACCACTCTTTAATTTTGGAATTATGTACCATACAGATGATCCTTGACTTAACCCTTTCAGGGTCCGTCCCGTAGATCTACGGCTTTACGTTCAGGGTCCAAACCGTAGATCTACGTCATGAGCTCAGCTCACTCTGATAAACTGTGAGTGGTACATTTGGGCCTAGATATGACAGAATACATCTATGTGGTATGTGTGCACCACATAAAACAGATCCTGCAGCACACTGTGTATAATGAGGGAAAAAAACTGAAATCATTATTTTTCAATTAAAACAGCGACTTTGCAGTGTTTTTTCTTATGTTTTTTATAGTTGTATTTGCGATTTCTTGGTCTCATTTGATAGAATGGAAGATATATTACAGAAATAGAGATGATTTTGATTGGTTTTAGCACTGGAAATGGCTTGAAACTGAGCTCAAAGTAGCGGAAAATTTAAATTTTTGCCGATATTCAAGAGTAAACAAACGACCTCACACATCTAATACATGTCAGCTGGTGGGTCTAATATACATTCACAAATATGGTGATGATATTTATACAATTATTACAGTATTGCATAACAGTAAATCTTCTATTTTTTGGTGTGAATAAAAATTCATTATGTGAATAAAAAATCAAAATGGAATTTATTTGTAAAGCCTCAAAATGTAACTAATGAACAGAGGAAATGTTAGTTTAGTTCCAGGAATACCTACATTGTTTATTCTGGAGCCTATTTTGAAATTGGAATATTTTGAACTTTGTGTTAAATTGGCCAAATTAACAATTTCCGATCACTTTATTTTGTAGTTGAAACAGTTGACTTGGCGATTTCTTGTGCTCAATCGATAGAATAGAAGTAATACTAGTGAAATAGCTAAGAATTTGGTTGATTGGAATAATGTAATTGGCCTAAAATGGGAGTCAAAGTCGGCAAAATCACCGATTCGTAAATATCGCTGACACATCAAAATTCGCGAGAGCATAATTTTGTCAATTTTCCACCAAATTTCGTACTTTTTGTTTTATTACCTTCACAAAAAGATTCTCTACCATTTCATAAGAAAAAATAATAAATTTTTTTTTTTAAATTCTTGGACACTGGGGCACCACTTCAGATTTGGGCCTTGGACCATGAAGGGGTTAAACTTATAAAAGTATTATGTTATACCAATGTCTAACAACCCCTCTTTAATTTTGGAATTATGTACCATACAGATGATCCTTGACTTAAGAGGGTTTGACTTTATGATGGTGCAAGAGGAGTTAGCCTGGAGATGAAATTTCAGATAATTATCCATCCTGAAGGCAGAAAGTCTGTAACTTGTATTCATATATTTACTTTTCAATACTAGTATTTAGTTAGTTACAGCTATTATTTGTTTATTTACTTATTTAGTGACAGCAGTTATTTATTTACTTATTTATTCAGCATATCATATTCACATTCAACTTACAATATTTTTGACTTACAATGGGTCTGTCAGAACACAATCCCATCGTAAGTCGAGGAGCACATTTGCTTTGAAATTAAGTTTTACATTCTTACATTATTATATTCCAAGTCATTCTGGAGGATGTATAAATTTGTAGTGGGGGAAGGCAGGGCAGGGGGTCACCCTAGAAAAGGTTGAAGGGAGGAGGTAAAGGAGGCTTTGTGTGTGAAGGGCTTGGACATGTAACAGGCGTATGTGACCATGTTAGATAGGAGTGGGGGTAAGTGACTTTTATGACTTCTTGTGCTGTTGGAGTGTGAGCAAGATAGCATTTATGAAGAGATTCAGGAAATGAGTTAGCCAGACTCAAGTCCTGGAGGTGGTAAGCAAAGTGCCTGCACTCTGAAGGAGTGGTGGGCGTATCTGCAGTTTGGAAGGGCATCTGAACTGTTATACCGGCATCCCTCTGGCAAGACAGTGATGCAGCGAGTGATGGTGAATGTTTCCTGTTAACTTGGGTCACCCTGCCTCAGTGGGAGACACTGGTATGTTAAAAAAAACTATTATATTCATGAGGAAGTGCCAAACCCAGGAATTGACGGTACAAGTCATGTTATGATTCCATAAACCAGTTTTATAATAAAATTCAAATAAAGATCTAAGCACCACACAATATTTTTAAACTTAGCAGAAAGGCAGATGATATTAACTGATAACTCAAGTTGTGGAGAAAATTCTCCAGTAAAGGGGGTATCTCTCAGCCCTTTCAGCCCCCCTGCAGCCCTCTGAGGGACTTAGCTCCCCTGGAAGGGGCTAGTGGACTCTTCCTTCTTCACAACAGTTTTATGAGGAACACATGTATGTACCATAGCATCACGAGGCACGCCTTCCTCTCCTTGCTAGAGGTTAAACAAGAGTAATTACTCTTTTTTCCATAGCAGGAAAATTAAGGAAAAACCTGTGCCCCACTTATCTACAAGTTGGGACTATTAGGAATTCTAGTTTATAGCTAGATAACAAGAAACCTACCCTCTTGTATTGAATACTGTTGCAATGTGTAGTAAGGAAGAGATATAAAGCTGAACTCAGCAGTTCTTTTGTGCTGAGGGCGATTGATGGGCACTTGGGGAGGACGACACACTAGGTTGAATTCAGACATGAGAGCATGAACATGTCACAAATCTCAGCTGAGAACAAAGAAATTAATCACTTTGTGCAGAAAACTCTGAAATACTGTCAATCTCCACTAGGAAAACTAGTGTTAAAAAGAAACATGAGTTTATTATCTGCAGTATAATCCCGATAAGTGTAAAGTTTGTCGCGATATGCATTCAGGTGTTATGAACGAAGAAGATATCACTTTGTCGCGTAAACAATGACCGAAGTGACTCCCTGTCAAAGACCGAGGACATAACTATGCATCTGTAGAAGCCTGCTCAAGACAACAATACCAGGGTCACACTTCCCCTACAACAAACTAGGGGAAATTGGGTCAGTTACAATACCCAGGTAAATCCAGCTATACCCACACCTAATTACATTAGCTGCAGCTAATAGGTAGGGGTGAGATTTGACTGGAATTACCAATAGGTCCTGTGACGCGTGGGTGATTCACCCAAACCCAAGTGAGTACCACTACGCATTTCAGATGATAGTGAAATGCCGAGATATACGCTCCTTTCGGGCAAATTATATGAATAACAAACTTGGTAATCAACAGCCACTGTGGAAATTGGAACAGCGCTCCGAGGGGATTTCCAGGGAAAGGCTGCTGGACATCATGGTGTTAAAAGATAATAACACTTGTCTTATGTTTGTTTCATGCAGGAAGTGTACTTATCTAACCAGTTCTCCACACAAGTTCTGTGAATAATCCAATTTCAGACTGACTTTGCATAATTTAGCTTGCAATGACCCCTTGCAGGAATATTTACATAATTATTGCATGTGTTATTACATAACCGTTGAAACTTAAGAGACTCATTCTCCTTTGGGAAATGAACTCTTTCCATCCCTACTGAGAGCCACCAGTGTGAATCATCCCCACCCAAGAACAATGTCAGGTGGCACTCCTTCAGGAGTAATGCCATACCTTGCTCCTTCATCATGATGAGAGTGACGAGAGCGTGATCGGCCCTCCTCCTCTGCAACTGGCTCCTCCTCCCCCTGTTAGATTATTAAAAATAGGTTAGACAAGTACATGAGTGGGTGTGGGTGAGTGTGAGATGGCCCTGCCTAGCCTGGGCCAGTAGGCCTACAGCAGTGCTCTTTCCTTCTTAAGTGGGTATGGCTTAGACTTGCCTAGCATGGGTCAGTAGGCCTGCTGCCATGCTCTGTTCTTATGTTTTTATATCAGTGGGGAAGGTGTTCCTAGAGGTCACAAGAAACTATAAACTACATATAATAAAATCATATCTGCATAATAAATTCTCTTTCAGATTTATGTTTTGTTTCAGAGACCACATCTTTCGTATATTACTCTTGTTAATATTAACATTCATAAAATAATAATCACAAACAGAGACCTGGACATGGAAAAAGCCACCGAGTCATAAAAATGTTTGATGACTGAAACCCGTCAATGAAGAAGCATGCGAATTTGGAGGAAACTGCAATTGTGCAAGATATTTATGAAGCACTTTTATTAGACTGTCTTCCTATCACATATTTGTGATCAGTTTTGGGAGTTTTCTCCCACAGCCTGGCCTATAATCACTTACATGCTGACTGTCTGATCTATCAGGTTATTTCCCCTCCTATCTGTTGCTGTCTTGCAACACTGCATAGCTCCTGATGGCACACGAGTGCAAAAGATGTAGAGCTAAAGATTTCCATCCCCATGTGGCTTGTTTTACATCGTTTAGATTGCCAGTTTGTGATTGTATTGCTTACTATAATATATAAACTGCACAAGAGTAGCTCACCTGGGCATCCTCAGCACACTCCTCCTCCTCCACCTCCTCATCTGATGCAATCTGTCCCTGTTCATCATCAGCCATGTTGGAGATGATAGTTGGGTGTGCTGAAGAAGCTGCTTTCTGCTCTGGGGTAGAAGGGCCTCCACTACCCAGCTTCAGTTTCAACTTCAGCGGAGTCTTTTCCATTGCAAAGCCTGAGTGGGTTCGACTCTTTAATCATGCAATTATTTCTCATAGACTACAAGTTGGGCAAATCGAAATTTGCCCAACTCATAAACTTATTCTATAGCTTCAGTCCATGCACTGTATCAGACAAGAAGTAATAATATTAATGCATGTGAGAATTCAAGCTGGGTTAATACATATGAATGATATTAAGCACATGTGATATTTAGCAGTATATTTCACACTTCATGATACAAGCAGTGCTAGACACAGAAAACTCATACATACGTGTGACAATTCCACCAGGGTGCAGAAAAAATGAGAAAACATAAATCAAAATGAGCACAAACACGACACAATTTTGGACAAAACTCATGATGGTGATCCTTATGCGGTCAATAAAACAATATCTAAAAGGCAAATAAATATCTACTGTACAAAGATACAAAAATAACAGAAATTAATGAAAATTACCACACTACAAATTTTCATCCTGCTAACTAAAGATATCAATCATGGCTCAAGTACTAGAAATTTATCCTGCTGGTGCTATTAACTGTGGCTCTCATACTGCAAATTTATCCTGCTACCTAAAGATATTAATCTTAGCCCAAATACAGTACAACTAACTTATTCTGCTAACTGGAACATATTATAACCCTATGTTCAGTATTGTAGTTATATCCTGTTAACATGAGTGGGTGTGGGTGGGTCTGAGTTGGATCTGATTGGCTTAGAACAATAGGGATGATGCATTGCTCCTTCCTTCTTAAGTGGATGTGACTTGAACCTGACTAGCTTAGGCCAGTAGGTGACTTGGACTTGCCTAGCATGGACCAGTAGGCCTGCTGCAGTGCTCTTTCTCATGTTCTTATTATAGATAAGATAAAGAAAAAGAGTACACATTTCTTTGTAAAGATTACAATATGTAATTACATATATAATATTTGGGAGAGTTGCTTCAAACTGATTAGTTGTTTTGGTTGGTTTGGTTAGTATTGAGAGACGAGATGATTTGCTACAGATGCATCGGTTATATGTTAAGTTGTTAATAAATGCCCATGAGTGATGCCACAATGAAATATATAGTTAGGCTTTTGTAACAAGCAAGACCCAAACTTAGTTCCGGGACCTCTGGTAGTAGTGGTATTGATACATTATTAAGACAGTGTTTTGTAGTGGTTTAGTGTCACACAATGAATTGGTAAGTGATATCGGAGTGCAACGGACAAGCAAAGTAGCAGTAGCAACACTCACAGCAAATGGGCATTCTTGAGCTTCCCCAGTGCTTGGGCTTGGCCCACATCTGGGGTGTGGCTCTACTAGGAGCCTGTGGTGCTTGCTGCCTTTGCACCTCCAGACATCGTGTGCTGCTATGCAGCTACCACACCCTTCGAGCCCTGTGTGGGCAGGGTTTGTGGGAGTCCAGAGTGCCTAGCTTCTCCCTCCGAGCCCCGTGGGGGAGGGGAATGGGGCTAGGCCTGGGGACAGTTAGTCCCAGAAGACAAGGAGGCACTTGTACCTCCTCCCATGGCAGACATTGGTCTGAGACACTCCTGCTAAAGGGAGCCATGACTGGGCCACCACCTGAAAAAGGCCCAGGTCAGGTGATTATACCAGCGAACCTACAAAAAGAGGTAAGTGATGTGACCTCTTCTGGTCCTAGACCAGTGACCTAGTTTGCAGAAGTGTCATAGTTATACCTCAGCAGTGGCATGGTCTGGAACAGTGACACTGTTATATCCTAGCAGTGGCCTGGTCTGGAACTATCACATTAGTTTCCTTGCAAAATCACATTATAGTCCTGTAATAAGGCTAATCGAGGAACTTGAAAGTTTTTAGCAGCATTACAACTCTGTGGTTATTCAGCACTTTGAAAGTAATTTATAATCATTATGAATTTGCAGTGATTGCTGCCCATTTGTTGCTTCTGTTAACACTTTGCTACTATCATAAGTCCACCAATTTGTTTCTATTATAATTATTAACTTGTTAATACGGTGATCAATTTGCTGTCATATTTATTATTACAGCAATATCAAAATTTAACCCTTTGACTGTTTTGGTCGTATATATACGTCTTACGCGCCACTGTTTTAGACGTATTAATACGTGTATTAAATTCTAGTGGCTTCAAATCAAGCAGGAGAAAGCTGGTAGGCCCACATGTGAGAGAATGGGTCTGTGGTCAGTGTGCACCACATAAAAAAAAATCCTGCAGCACGCAGTGTACAATGAGAAAAAAAAAAAACTGACCATTTTTTTGGATTAAAACGCTGACTTTGAGGCGTAGAGTATTTTCGTATAGTATTTATCCTTGTATTCTCGTTTTCATGGTTTCAAGTGATAAAATGGAAAACATATTACAAAAATAGAAATGATTTTGATTAGTTTCACAATGAAAACGACCTTGAAATTGAGCTCAAAGTAGCAAAAATGTTCGATTTTTACCAATGTTCAGGAGTAAGCAAATCACACCACACGTCCAATACACGTCAATTGGGGAGTTTAATATTCTTTCTCTAGTGCACTGATATTATTTATACCATTTTTACAATAATGCATTAGTCTGCATAACAGTAAAGTTTGTATTTTTTGTATGAATAAAAAATCAAAATACAAAGCAATAGTAATATAAGAGGGGCCTAGAGACGTGACTAATGAACAGAGGATATGTTATTTTAGTGCCAAGAATGTCTACATTGTTTATTCTGGACCCTATTTTGAAATTGGCATCTTTTTTAATTTGCCTGAAATTGGCCAAATTGCCAATTTCTGACCACTTTATTGGGTAGTTCAAATCGGTAAATGGGCAGTTTCTTGTACTCAACTGATAGAAAAAGTGGAGTTCTAAAGAAATAGCTATGAGTTTGGTCAACTGGAACAACGGAATTGGCCAAAAACAGGGCTCAAATTCGGCGAAATCGCCGATGTGTATGTGTCGCCAAGACCGCAAACTTTGTGGGAGCTTAACTCCGTGAGTTTTCGACCAAATTTCGTACTTTTGGTGCCATTACCATCAGGAAAAGTTTCTCTATTATTTCATAAGAAAAAATAATTTTTTTTTCCAAAAATTTTGCAACATAGAATGACAGTTTCAGAAAGGGGCTTGCAACAGTCAAAGGGTTAAAGCCGGTAAGTCACATTACACAAATGTAATTCTAAAGGCTAGGCCTCAATATTTTCTTGGCCAGTTATGCAGTGATAATGAGTCATACATAAATAACCTGCACACAGGAGAAAGAAACTAGTTAATGGTCCAAGTCGGACCGAAACACTGTCATTCAGTTTTTCTCCTGTGTGTGTGTTATTTGTATTGCTCCAGTCACAGTATTTTCCTTGATGTTCTTTGTAGTAATGAATGTTTAACAATAAATTGGGATATTTAGTAATAGTACATCGTAATGGATGAAATATTTGGAAATTTCTTCATTATTAGTGAAGGAAATGTCTGGGGTAGTATCATATGTGGTCCCCTAGTGAGGTAATCTGGTCTGGAAGTGTGACAATGCTACCTCCTTGTGAGGTGACCTGCTCTGCAACTTTGCAATAATTGGCAATCAAGTAATGAAAAAGTGAGAGTCCAAGGTTGTTATCCTGACCTATGTTCCAGCCAGTAGAATAATCCATAAGTTGCTAGCCTTCCCCCCATATTCTAAGCATCCCATAAAAGCTATAATGGATAAGTATTCTAAACACTTCAGTGATTGTTGCACACCCAAACACATGCAGAAGTAATGCAACTACAGTACATTTGTGTACAACACACTTAACCCTAACCATACCTTCAGCATTGCTAATACTGCATCTTAAATATAAAAAATAATGCTATTTGTAATAATTTAAGGTACTGTATTATACTGTATTTCAAATCTTCATTAGAATCACATTTTCACAATATTTTATACTGTATGTATATACATACAGTGGTACCTCGAATTTCGAACAGCTCCCAACTTGAATAATTATGTAAGTGTGTTTTTGTAAATGCTTTTTTAAATGTATTTTTGGGGGTCTGAAAAGCACTAATCTATTTTACATTATTCCTTATGGGAACCAATTCGTTTGGTAACGGCACATGAACAGCCTTCTGGAACGAATTTCGGCCGATATTCGAGGTACAACTGTACATACAACATATAATAATGCTGTACCTTATCTTCTACAAACTACAATAGAGTATAATTTCTCATATTCTTACTAATGAACGTGCAAAACTGTCTCTATTATAGAAAATTCAAATTAGAAATTTATTTGAATGACTCCGAATTGGGTTTTTTATTTTTTCCGAAATATGTTCATCAATTTTACTCCTTATGTAAATTCAGAATTTACCAAAATTTATATTTTAAGTTTGGGAGAATTATTTGAGCAAATAAGAGAAATTACTATACACAGTATGTATAAAGATTGGTAAATATAGTACAGTGGACCCCCGCATAACGATTACCTCCGAATGTGACCAATTATGTAAGTGTATTTATGTAAGTGCGTTTGTACGTGTATGTTTGGGGGTCTGAAATGGACTAATCTACTTCACAATATTTCTTATGGGAACAAATTCGGTCAGTACTGGCACCTGAACATACTTCTGGAGTGAAAAAATATCGTTAACCGGGGGTCCACTGTAGTCTTATACACGAGATTTTGAGAGAGCAATCACATCAGCTAAAGGAACCTAACCTATACAATAACTGGGTTTCATTGTATATCTGTCAATATGGTTTAAATTGCAGGGGTTCTTAACTTGGGGTATCCATACCCCTTGGGGGCATGACAACCAAATAATAGGGGTATGGGATACAATCTCTGAACAATTTAAAAAAAATTGCTGTTGTTAGACTAGAATGAACTATCATTTGTTCTGTTCCTAGCTATCTATATGTAAAGTAAAACCAAGCTATTGATATCTTTTGAAGTCATACTGGTACCTAATAGGACTGGTGGTAGTGATGATTTTGACATTCTGGTACATGGGGTATGGGGACATACTGGGCAATCCGTTTGGGGGTCTATAATCGTAAAAAGGTAAAGAACCCTTGGTTTAAAGGATCATTTCTGTGGCCTAGTCTTGGATCACATCTCCTAAATTGAAAAGGAAATATTACAGGACTAAGAATTATGGGTAAATATAGAGACCCAGTAAGTAAGTTTATTCAGGTATACACAAATACAGTTACATACATTATCATACATAGCAGCATATGTGTAGAGAACCTGGGATAACCCAAAAAAGTCATACAGAGTGAAGTGACTTATTTCCATTGGGGTCCCATAAGATAGCAAAGACAAGTGTGTAACAAATGTAAATAAATGTTTGTAAGAGTTACTGTACCTGTCATATTACATGCAAAAGGTGACAATGAAAAGATCAGCAATCTTGCCAGAGTGCAAACTGTTTAATTAACAATAATCAGTTTCACTAGTGCTATACCTCCCTGGATGGTTAATGTCCATTAACCTATTACTTACTGTTACCAATCCATCATGAAAGGGAGCTTTTATGGGACATTCTCCCATTAAAATGCTTAATGATGGATGCATGTTTTAAACTTCTGTGGTGGACTAACTTTTATTTAGTATAAACTGGTCAGGAATTTTTTTTTTCATGATGCTAGTACAGGTACTGAATTACGTACTTTATTCTCACAGTATAAGTTTTTTAATCAAATGCAGTGAATTTTGATACTGAATTATTCACGAACGTGTGTCATATCGTTCATTTATATGAACATATGAACATTTCTTCATCAGCCTCCCTCCTTTGAGCCAAACAAGAGAAAATCTATTATATGCTACTCTTGTAAAAACAAACAAAAATTAATGCATTATTACATAAGCAGCAACTCCTCCCATTTATTATCATATTGTATTAGGGTCTAATGTCTGTTAGAATTTGCTTGCTCTAAGTTGATCTTATACAAAATACTGTATGCATTAATTTTATTTTACTCTTACTGGTGCAGATTTTTAATGTACAGTAGTCTCCCCCCCACCATATCTGTGGGGGATACATTCCAAGAACTACCATGGATACCCAAAACAATGGATAGTAGACCACCACCACCACCACCCTATATACAGTGGAACCACAGTACTCGAACTTAATTTGTTCCAGAAGGCTGTTCAAGTGCCAATTTGTTCGAGTACTGAATGAATTTTCCCCATTAAGGAATAATTAATAATAATTTTTCATCTCTACTGTGACTCTAACCAATTTTCCTTTTGGTTGGCTGTTATCATTAATCTTCTTGGGCACCATGGTGCCTTATTTATAGAGACAATAAAAAAAACACCAAAAAATGTGAAGAAACACAATATAGTTTACAGCAGAGATCAGCAGTTTTGCACTGAGCGACAGCACATGGTTTGGTCAAGTGCCAAGCAAACGGTCGACTACCGAGTGTTTTTTTTTTTACTGAACAAAGTGTTTAAATACCGAATGGTTCCAGTTGGGAGCTGTTCAAGTACTGAGGTACTACTGTATAAGTCTTTTTTCATTTATATACATAGCAATGATAAAGTTTAATTGATATATTGCACAATAAGTCGAGAATTAGCATTTTTTCGCTGATGGGAAGCACTTCACAGCTTCTCTTAGGCTTTAAAGAACTGCCACCATCACTATATTTTTGCTTTGTGGTCATTATTCAGCAAGTTAAGGCTTATTTTAGGGCCATGGTTAACCACGGGTAACTGAAACTGTGGAAACCAAATCCACAGATATGGGGGTTCTACTGTAATTTCCTTTCTAGAAGCCCTGATGAAACTCTGATATTAGGTTGGGATCCTAGATGTATTCTGACTGTTGTGCTTCCTGACCACTGATAAGGGCTAGGATTTAAAAATTTCTGGTAAATACTGAAGTGATGCATACTCTGTTCTATTACAAAAATCTAAGGAAAAGTGAAACACTGTTATTAGCACTGAAAAAAAATAGTAAATAATTTAACTTTACTTGCAACAGCAAGTAAAGTTTTTATATAGGCAGCCTCAGTGCCTACCTACTGACATAATACTAGGTAAGGTACTTCAATTCATCATGGTATAGTACTCTCCCCTAACAATAATAATCTGAAAAACAAACTCCAAGTTGTAATAATGTTGGCAGAATTACCCACTATGTTAGATAAAAAGGACACAAGTGCAACTAATGCAACACTTCATTGTGGAGAGCAAAACATTGCCACAATAAAATGTCGCATCAGTTGAACTTGTGTCCTTTCACCTAACAAACTCAAGTTACTTAAAATAGGATAAAGTTTATCCTGGATATCGGTGCAAGGGAACATGTTAGTCAAAAGGAAAAATAAATATGCAGTGTTTACAGAAATAGACACAATGCAAGTCAGATTACCGTGGTACAATAATGTGGAGAGTAATCATGTGTATAATTTCCTTCACCATATAAAAAAAAAAGTTGAAGACAGAAAAACTATTTTCTTTTATGATAGGAATAATTACTCATCTGTTAGTCTTCTATAAAACCAGAAATGCAAACTGATATCACTTTTATGTGCAACTTTGTCTTTTATTTGTAACTCCAAACATTAATTATTTCAGCATCAAACATCAATCACTCAGTATCAAACATTAATCCCTGCAGCATTAAAATCAATCATCCAGTATCAGACATTAACCCCTGCAGCATTAAACATCAATCATCCAGTATCAGACATTAATCCCTGGACCATTAAACATCAATCATCGAATATCAAACATTAATCCCTGCAGCATTAAACATCAATCACTCAATATCAGACATAAATCCCTGCAGCATCAAATATCAATTACCCATTATCAAACATTAATCCCTGCAGCATCAAACATCAATCACTCAGTATTAGACATTACTAACCACAGCATCAATTACTCAGCACCAAACATTAATCCTTGGGTAAACAGAGTTCAGGGGCTTGGTTTTGAGCTTAGCCATATTATTATAATCACCATTAAATGCTAAATGCACAAGGGTCATACAATGCTGCAAGCTTAGCCATAATCTATTATGTAAATTCTTAACCATCAAGTGGTTTGTGCAATGGAGAGAGTTATATGTCATATGTATGGGGAAGACCTATCCATTAGCAACTGAAAAAAATAAAACAGCTGAACTACACGTAGCTTTAGAGGTGAACGTTAAGTTAGGTTACGTTTGGCTGGTTAGGTTTATTTTTGGGTTACAAAAAAAGGGCTTCTCCCTACAGGTCTAAAGTATAAATGCTCAGCATAACAAGCAGCTTTATTTATAGTAGTACAGTGGACCCCTGGTTTACGATATTATTTCATTCCAGAAGTATGTTCAGGTGCCAGTACTGACCGAATTTATTCCCATAAGGAATATTGTGAATTAGATTAATCCATTTCAGACCCCCAAACATACACATACAAACGCACTTACATAAATACACTTACATAATTGGTCGCATTGGGAGCTGATCGTAAACCGGGGGTCCACTGTACGGTATATCACTGATGTCAGCTAGGCCTGTATACCATGTACATGTACTTACAATAAATAAAGATATTATTATTCTTGTTTCCACTCGATATTCCACTTAATACTGGAGAGTTTACTTAATAGAAACTCGAGCCCCTGAACTCAATATTAACCCGTAAACGGTCCAAACATATATATATACACGTTTTTTTTCAACATCTGATAGCATGTAAAAAAAGTAGATCATTTTTTTTTTACATTTGAAAACATGTAAAAAAAACTGATTTACGCTTTTTTTTTTGTTATATCTGAAAATATGTAAAACAACGTAGATCTACTTTTGGAGCACTACGCACGTGAATGTAGATCTGCTTGGACCGTTTACGGGTTAACCAATCCCTGTAGCATTAAGTTTATTCAGGTATAGATACACATAAATTATCATACACAGCATCACATGTGTAGATTATGTAAGATAACTTAAAAAAAGTAAAACAAGGTGACTTATTTCCATTATTATTATTATTAAAATCAAAAGTAAGTGCTAAACCCACAAGGGTCACACAGCACTGCATCAAGCATCAATTACTCCAGCATTTCAAGTACTGTATTGATTAATGCCTAGTAAACATCAACCCTCACTACAGCACTGTATTGATGACCTCTGGGGACTTGTGCCACATCAACTGCCTTAATTATAAAGCAATTTATACACAATATTCTAATTATAGAGCATTTTAACTCAATGATCTAATTATAGAGCATTTTAACTCTCAATGATCTAATTATAGAGCATTTTAACTCTCAATGATGTAATTATAGAGCATTTTAACTCTCAATGATGTAATTATAGAGCATTTTAACTCTCAATGATATAATTTTAACAAGGTGATTTATTGATCTTATAATTTATATTCACGGGGAGACGCTAAACCCGTATGGGGTGGACACTGCGACTGAGAGATGGGAGGGGAAGGGGAAGGGGAGGGGAGGGGAAGGGGAGGGGAGGGGAAGGGGAGGGGAGGGGCAGGGGAGGGGAGGGGGATAATCGGATTTGATCCGAGGAAAGAATGGCTTCAGTTCCCTGGATCAAGTACATGTACTTGTAGAAATAAAAATGATTATTTTTTACTGAAGGTTGTTTGAGATTTTGTGGTGGCGAGGATTATTATTATAATAAAAAAAGAAGCGCTAAACCACAAGGGTCATACAGCGCTGCTGGTGGCGAGGAGACACAGGTTCACCTGGAAGTATATTTCACCTGTTTGTGGCTGCTCTAGGGACGCCCAGGTGAGAGCAGGGACTCACCTGAACACAGCAGACAGCAGTGGCGGCAGCAGACAGCAGTGACAGTTGTGGAGTCAACGAGATGACAGCTTCCCTCTTGTTGGGGTTGTTAAGGGCTATTTAAAGCTTGAGTCTTGACTCCCGCCAGGCCGGGAAAAATGTTACGATGGCAATTATAAGGAAGACAAAGCTTTCGAATAGAGAAATGAGGATAATAAGTTTCCAAATGAGTCAGGAGGACCATGTTGCATGATTATTATTATTATTATTATTATTATTATTATTATTATTATTATTATTATTATTATTATTATTATTATTATTATTATTATTATAGAGTATGTAGGAAAGGGGAATTTTTTTCCCAGTAAAAGTAGGCCTTAGACAAGGATGTGTGATGTCACCGTGGTTGTTTAATATATTTATAGATGGGGTTGTAAGAGAAGTAAATGCGAGGGTCTTGGCAAGAGGCGTGGAGTTAAAAGATAAAGAATCACACACAAAGTGGGAGTTGTCACAGTTGCTCTTTGCTGATGACACTGTGCTCTTGGGAGATTCTGAAGAGAAGTTGCAGAGATTGGTGGATGAATTTGGTAGGGTGTGCAGGAGAAGAAAATTAAAGGTGAATACAGGAAAGAGTAAGGTTATGAGGATAACAAAAAGATTAGGTGATGAAAGATTGAATATCAGATTGGAGGGAGAGAGTATGGAGGAGGTGAACGTATTCAGATATTTGGGAGTGGACGTGTCAGCGGATGGGTCTATGAAAGATGAGGTGAATCATAGAATTGATGAGGGAAAAAGAGTGAGTGGTGCACTTAGGAGTCTGTGGAGACAAAGAACTTTGTCCTTGGAGGCAAAGAGGGGAATGTATGAGAATATAGTTTTACCAACGCTCTTATATGGGTGTGAAGCATGGGTGATGAATGTTGCAGCGAGGAGAAGGCTGGAGGCAGTGGAGATGTCATGTCTGAGAGCAATGTGTGGGGTGAATATAATGCAGAGAATTCGTAGTTTGGAAGTTAGGAGGAGGTGCGGGATTACCAAAACTGTTGTCCAGAGGGCTGAGGAAGGGTTGTTGAGGTGGTTCGGACATGTAGAGAGAATGGAGCGAAACAGAATGACTTCAAGAGTGTATCAGTCTGTAGTGGAAGGAAGGCGGGGTAGGGGTCGGCCTAGGAAAGGTTGGAGGGAGGGGGTAAAGGAGGTTTTGTGTGCGAGGGGCTTGGACTTCCAGCAGGCATGCATGAGCGTGTTTGATAGGAGTGAATGGAGACAAATGGTTTTTAATACTTGACGTGCTGTTGGAGTGTGAGCAAAGTAACATTTATGAAGGGATTCAGGGAAACCGGCAGGCCGGACTTGAGTCCTGGAGATGGGAAGTACAGTGCCTGCACTCTGAAGGAGGGGTGTTAATGTTGCAGTTTAAAAACTGTAGTGTAAAGCACCCTTCTGGCAAGACAGTGATGGAGTGAATGATGGTGAAAGTTTTTCTTTTTCGGGCCACCCTGCCTTGGTGGGAATCGGCCAGTGTGATAATAATAAAAAAAAAAAAATATTATAATCAAAGGAAAGCACTAAACCCGTAGGATTATACATCGCCTGTGGGGAATGATGGAAGGTATTCAGGGTTAATTCAGGGAATTGGAGCACAGCTCCAATTCCCTAGATCAAGAGCCCCTCACCAGCGTCAAGGAACTTCCCTTGAGGGGAACTAAGGTAGAGCCAGACACGCATGTACACTCCAGCCTGAGTCAACAATATCAGGTTTACTCTTGTCTTATGAGTTTAAACATGGCGGCGGCCAGGAGCGGCAGACCGAGGCGGTGTATGAGGAGGATAAACCTCCAGGGGAAATAAAATATGGGAAATTCAACACTAATGCTCAAGGCAGAGGTTGAACAAGACATATATACTACACCATCGCCCACACAGAGGTCCTCACTGACCTCACATCATTGTCGACAGACTTTGCTGCTGTCTTTCCCAATAATGACTTTGGCTTAAGCATTATCAACTCCGATAATTATTTTTTTATCAAAATATTTCTATTATTAATCAAATAATACTCTATTACAGAGACAAAATTTATTATATCTAGCTGTAATGAATATTTGAATATAGCTACTAGCCACGACTTGCATCTTAAGCCAAAGTGAATCTTTAAAACACAAGAAGCGGCTTTGAGAGAGATTGCATATGTAAAACAATTAATATAGCCCTTGTAAATAAGTTTAAGTTACAGGTTCACATAACTACAATTATCATACAGTGTAAATTACATAAGATAATAAAAAAATCAATGACTTACTTCCATTGTGGTCCTTTAATCTTGTGTCCCAGGATGCCACCCATACCAGTCCATTAACACCCAGGTACCTACTTACTGCTAGGTGAACAGGGACAGCAAGTGTATGGAAACATGCCCAACGTTCCCAGTCACCCGGGTATCGAACCCCGGTCCCTCAGTGTGTGAGCTGAGGCCGCTACTAAATGCGCTCTATAGCGGTTGCCTAAAGCTTTTTCTTTATAACTAGAGAACGCCTCACTCGATCGGCTTCAAATTTTCAAACCCTAGTATATGGTAACTAGGGAAAGTCATGAAACTACTGGCATGTGTAGGTGGTAAATATTATATACAGAATTGCCTGTATGGTTTCAGTGCGATAACTTGACAAAGCCTCTTCTGAATAGCTCCAAACTTTTAACACTGGAGTAACTGACCATAATTTATAAAGGGGTGCATCCGTAAGCCAGCGAAAGGCCTCGATCAGGTAACCAAAAGCCCCAACGGCGGGTCATCTTCTAAGACCCGCTTCAGGAAACACCTGTCCTGTTTCCTGACAAACTTTACCTAACCTAACTGAAGTATCCTACATAAAAACATAAGAAAGAAGGAACACTGCAGTAGGCCTACTGACCCGTACCAAGTCCTTGTCAAACCCAAACCCATTAACATAAGAAAATTAAAAAGGGAGGAAGAAGTAGGATACCGTTATTGCGGTGCCAATTTAATATACTATGTACCCCATACCCATCCTGTGGGCAGTAGTCGAAAGATTACAGAGGTGCATAATGGGTCCAGGGACTGGACCACAAAGTTTTGCAAGTTGAACAAGTTATTGCAGTGTAGGCCCCGAGTTGCGATTTTTCAAATTGTATATTGAGTAGGCTTAATATACAATTTTATATATTGATTAGGCTTCAATTCTTTTAGAAAGACACAAGTAGCAATTTGAAACTTAATTTATATGACGTTTCACCAGTCAGGGAGGCTTTATGAAGCCTGATAGATCATGTCTGGTTCCACCAGTCAGGGAGGCTTTATGAAGCCTGATAGATCATGTCTGGTTCCACCAGTCAGGGAGGCTTTATGAAGCCTGATAGATCATGTCTGGTTCCACAAGTCAGGGAGGCTTTATGAAGCCTGATAGATCACGTCTGGTTCCACCAGTCAGGGAGGCTTTATGAAGCCTGATAGATCATGTCTGCTTCCACCAGTCAGGGAGGCTTTATGAAGCCTGATAGATCATGTCTAGTTCCACAAGTCAGGGAGGCTTTATCAAGCCTGATAGATCATGTCTGGTTCCACCAGTTAGGGAAGCTTTATCAAGTCTGATAGATCATGTCTGGTTCCACCAGTCAGGGAAGCTTTATCAAGCCTGATAGATCATGTCTGGTTCCACAAGTCAGGGAAGCTTTATCAAGCCTGATAGATTATGTCTGGTTCCACCAGTCAGGGAAGCTATATCAAGCCTGATAGATTATGTCTGGTTCCACCAGTCAGGGAGGCTTTATCAAGCCTGATAGATCATGTCTGGTTCCACCAGTCAGGGAAACTTTATCAAGCCTGATAGATAATGTCTGGTTCCACCAGTCAGGGAAGCTATATCAAGCCTGATAGATTATGTCTGGCTCCACCAGTCAGGGAAGCTATATCAAGCCTGATAGATTATGTCTGGTTCCACCAGTCAGGGAAGCTATATCAAGCCTGATAGATTATGTCTGGTTCCACCAGTCAGGGAAGCTATATCAAGCCTGATAGATCATGTCTGGTTCCACCAGTCAGGGAAACTTTATCAAGCCTGATAGATTATGTCTGGTTCCACCAGTCAGGGAGGCTTTATCAAGCCTGATAGATCATGTCTGGTTCCACCAGTCAGGGAAACTTTATCAAGCCTGATAGATCATGTCTGGTTCCACCAGTTAGGGAAGCTTTATCAAGCCTGATAGATCATGTCTGGTTCCACCAGTCAGGGAAGCTTTATCAAGCCTGATAGATCATGTCTGGTTCCACAAGTCATTGAAGCTTTATCAAGCCTGATAGATTATGTCTGGTTCCACCAGTCAGGGAAGCTATATCAAGCCTGATAGATTATGTCTGGTTCCACCAGTTAGGGAAGCTTTATCAAGCCTGATAGATCATGTCTGGTCCCACCAGTCAGGGAAGCTTTATCAAGCCTGATAGATCATGTCTGGTTCCACAAGTCAGGGAAGCTTTATCAAGCCTGATAGATTATGTCTGGTTCCACCAGTCAGGGAAGCTATATCAAGCCTGATAGATTATGTCTGGTTCCACCAGTTAGGGAAGCTTTATCAAGACTGATAGATCATGTCTGGTTCCACCAGTCAGGGAAGCTTTATCAAGCCTGATAGATCATGTCTGGTTCCACAAGTCAGGGAAGCTTTATCAAGCCTGATAGATCATGTCTGGTTCCACCAGTCAGGGAAGCTTTATCAAGCCTGATAGATCATGTCTGGTTCCACAAGTCAGGGAAGCTTTATCAAGCCTGATAGATTATGTCTGGTTCCACAAGTCAGGGAAGCTATATCAAGCCTGATAGATTATGTCTGGTTCCACAAGTCAGGGAGGCTTTATCAAGCCTGATAGATTATGTCTGGTTCCACCAGTCAGGGAAGCTTTATAAAGTCACAGATCAATGGATGATACATAAGAGCAGGATTGCATCCACTAAGTTTAGACTGTGTAGATACAAATTTGTCAGCGTAATAACAATTAGATTTTATATAATAACTGGAAAATGCATCTTCTGATAGGTTTTAAATTATTTTCACTGGCGTGTCTTATTTTGAGGAATATTTAACATTTAAGGCTCCAGTTTGTACGTTTTATTTGTATTTTTTTTTAATATCGTACTTTTCTGGAGTACTATGGAATTTGGATTTTAAGCTTAATAAACAGATTTATAATTAGATGATGGTTTAGATGACGTTAAATTATATATAAAACCCAAAGAAAACTTAAATGTTAAGCCTAATTAAAAAGTATCCATTATTTTTTTTACAATGCTGTTGTTTATTAGTATATGTGAGTTATAGTAAGGTCAGATTGTTGATTTCTGTGATATAAACAGTCACTAAATCTTTAGAAAACTAAGTCACCATGGTGGGCAATGTTCTTAGTAGGCAACGCTCTTGTTTCATACACTGAGTGTCAGTGGTTCGATCACCGGCAGGGTGGAAACACTGGGCGTGGTTCCCTTACACTTGCTGTCCCCGTTCACCTAGCATGCCAGTAGGTGTGACAAATGGTTTGAAAAACCGACAAGTTGAAGATTGAGACACATATGCAGCATATGGGAATCTTTATTCAGGAAACGTTTCGCCACGCAGTGGCTTCATCAGTCCAATACAAAGAGGAAGGCTGAGGGACTGATTACCTCACACTCCTCCTCTCCTTACGCCTTCCTCTTTGTATTGGACTGATGAAGCCACTGCGTGGCGAAACGTTTCCTGAATAAAGATTCCCATATGCTGCATAAGTGTCTCAATCTTCAACTTGTCGGTTTTTCAAACCATTCATCACAACTATCAGACACTGCAGCATCATGGGATCTTGTTACAAAGAATTCTTCAACACTTGTTCAACCTTTGGACGAAGACCTACTTCGACTAGTGGATGGTACCACTATGACCCCGCCTCCGCCTACTTCACCTCACCTCACTACAGTATATAAGCCACGTCTACGGCCCTATGCTGTACATTCTACAAGATTGATGGACTGAACACATCGACTCCAGGCTGAGGGACTGATTACCTCATACTCCTCCTCTCCTTACGCCTTCCTCTTTGTATTGGACTGATGAAGCCACTGTGTGGCGAAACGTTTCCTGAATAAAGATTCCCATATGCTGCATAAGTGTCTTAATCTTCAACATGCCAGTAGGTACCTGGGTGGTAGTGGACTGGTGTGGGTGGCATCCTGGGTTATCCTGTGCAGCTAACCCTCCCCCGGGTTAAAAATTGACTTGATTGCCTTCAAACTTTCACCACAAAATGTAGCCTGTTTATAATTATAATAAAAAATGAAGCGCTAAACCTACAAGGGTCATACTGCATTCTGCTTGTAAGAAAGTTACATTATTGGAGTGTGTGGGTGTCAATTTTACCATAAAAAACATACAAGGTGTTTTTTTTAGTGAGATCAACTGTGAATATCTTATCTGATTTGGGTTGAGCAAAATCAGTTAAAATTATCAAGAGACGCATCAGTTATTTAGATCAAGAGCCCATCACCAGCATCAAGGAACCTCCCTTGAGGCTACGTAAGGTCGGGCAAGATTTAAGGTGAACATAATCACAATGAGACGCATTAATTAAATCTTCTGGGCCAAGATCTACTGGGTTCATGGCTGACTAACATGGAACCTCGTTTATCAGTTTGTGTACCTCATAATTTAAGTTATTCAACTCTGCCTTGATCTTAGTGTCCTGTGTATCTTACCTTGACAGCTGTACCTGACCCTGGTTGCTGTGTCACAGCCAGGTCACCCCTTGAAAAATATTGTATGGCTGACTTATCACATCAGTGCTTTGTGGTAAGCTCTCGCTTCACACACGGAGGGCCCGGGTTCGATTCCCGGCGGGGTGGAAACACTTCGACGTGTTCCCTTACACCTGTTGTGCTGTTCGCCTAGCAGTAAATAGGTACCTGGGTGTGGGTTGCATCCTGGGGGACAAGATTGAGGACCCCAGTGGAAATAAGACAGACAGTCCTCGATGACGCACTGACTTTCTTGGGTTATCCTGGGTGGCTAACCCTCCACGGTTAAAAATCCGAACGAAATCTTACCTTACTCTCAGATTTGCTGCACCAGATCACGTTCATGGCGAAGTTCATCGCCAAGTTCAGGAATATGATACAAGGGAACAACCATACTCCCACTTCGAGAGCTACAGATCCACTGCCAGCGACTCACTATTATTATTACTATAATCAAGGGGGAAGCGCTAAACCCGGAGGATTATACAGCGCTTGGGGGGGGATGTGGAAGGCATTCATGCTTAATTCGGAGCGACTCACTAATGACCACTCATAAACATGTTTTTAGAAAGTTACCTGTGATTCTCTGCCTTATAAAGAGCTTTAAGCAAATTTCAGAGAGCTAGCAGGGATATACAGCAAAGAGGCAAGTGTTGAAAGATAATAAAAATGCAAAGATAATATTTTCTTACATTTTATTTTTGTTATTTCTAATGTTTTTACACAACTCAGGTTAGGACTTGTCGCTCCATATGTAACATATCTAAACAAACAACACTTTTATCCACCTCACTCTAAATCCAAACAACCAAGCAAACATCGGGAACCTGTTTGTTCATTTTGTTGATGTTTGGAGGAGAGCTCTAACTCTCACAGCATTTATATATCATCATCTGTTGTTGTTATATATGGTGTCCTGCCACGCCCCCAACATGGAGCCTGGGTCTCTGATGCTTAGTAATGCTTATAAACGTGTGACAGATATCGCTCGGACCATATGTACAAGTTAACAACTAGTGGATTTAACAGCATGATTCTGGTGCAGAGTAGCTGTCAGCACCCAGGACGAGGTGTGAGACGTGCAGGACAGCCATTAAGGTGTAACTTCTGATGCATTCTTCACGTGAGCACAAAATTTACAGACTTGTACATACAATCATCCACATAACACAGACACCCACACACTCCACTCCTGATCACATCTCACTTTGTGATTTTGTCTCTACGTGCTAGCTGAGTTAGTGACTCCTCACATGTAAGATATATCTACATTAACATTATCTGGAGGACTAATGCCACGAAAGAGTTGTTTATATTGTGTCGAATATAAACAATAAGCTCTTAAATAAAGGCAAACAAAATCCTGAACTGAAATAAGATCACGGGTGGAGTTTGCATGGGAATGATATCTTTATTTAATTAAGAGAGGGAGATAGTGTAGGCCGAACCAGACGTAGGGAGGGAGGGAAGGGTCATATAAACCATTAAGTGACTAGTTCATTTTGACCCTAAAGTCCAGCTTCAATAAGGCTCTCATTCCACTGTCTGGCCAACTTATGCATTAGCTTTATTGACGACTTTTCCCTCAAGATCTAAAAATCTCTAATCACGTGACTTGTGTACAACTATTATAAGTGGTAAAAACAAATGAAAAGTGCCAACCCAACTATACTAGAGATTCGATACTATGAACACCATTCTGTCGCAAGAATCCCATATGAAGTGATTACAAAGTATCTAAATTTATCCCATCATGCATAGAGGATCCGATACAATAAAATTGTTATACCAGTAATGATTAAGACTTGATACTATGGAGTATAGGGTCTTAAATGTCGTCTGTCCGAAGATCAGCCTAGAGTATTGAACATCATTTTTTTCAACTTTTTCCTATAATGTACTCGTATGCCACAAACTGTACCAGAAAATAATATATTTCTAACGTAATGGATTCGTTTTTAAGGTTTTGGCTTTGTTCTTGTATAGGATACATACATACACTTTTATACAGAATTATAGACATACAAAGCAATAACACTTAGGAAGGTTGTGAAATATACTTTTTCTCGAAATTTTGAATCTGCGACAAACATCATGCCATTTGAGAGGCAAAACTTCGTAACGATTATGGTAGACAGACACTGTGTACAGATCTGTAGATGATAAAGACAAAAACAGTAGTTTGGTAACTTTATTCAAATTTTGGTTTGTACAATAACTTGCTGCACAAAAACTATTTCAATAAAGTTTCCCATTAATCTCTCTTATAAAGCTAGTCTATGTATGTTTTTTTTTTTTTTGGAAAATGAAATTAAAAAAAAGTGAAGGTTGAATAGCCTATTCAATTTTGAATGCACTTTTTTCAGTCGCATTAAAGAAAATTGCATTATTTAGAGGAGCTTAACAAGAAAGCTAAGTGCTTGTTTCTTCTCATACCATCTACCAGAACCTATATTTACTGACCATGTATACTCTAAATATTTGATGAAGGTGTTTAGAAGTACAGGTCGTGTATATATGAAGGCTGGCTCTATACAGCATCTCTCTACCATACCAGTTTACTGATGCCTTGAACCTAGATTAGAAAATGTCAGTAAATATTATTTATGGAGAGAAGTGGTGGTGTAGGGCAGTACTGGGATGACGTGAGAGAGAGAGAGAGAGAGAGACCCTTATCAACTTGACTGAACTTGCAACTGGCCAACAATAAGGCTAAATGAGTCGATAGATGTGGACTTTTTTTTTTGTGAAGCACTCGATTCTGCTTCCTCAACTTATCCCCGACTCTCAGCACCTGAGTGGCAGAACACAGCCTCACACTCCACCAGTAGCACACTCCACCAGCAGCATACATCACCAGTAGCACACACCACCAGTAGCACACACCACCAGTAGCACACTCCACTAGTAGCATATACCACCAGTAGCATATACCACCAGTAGCACACTCCACCAGCAGTATACATCACCAGTAGCACACACTACCAGTAGCACACACCACCAGTAGAACACTCCACTAGTAGCATATACCACCAGTAGCATACACCACCAGTAGCACACTCCACTAGTAGCATACACCACCAGTAGCATAACACCACCAGTAGCACACTTCACCAGTGGCACACTCCACCAGTAGCATACACCACCAGTAGCACACTCCACCAGTAGCATACACTACCAATAGCACACACCACCAGTAGCACACTCCACCAGTAGCATACACCCCCAGTAGCACACTCCACTAGTAGCATACACTACCAATAGCACACACCACCAGTAACACACTCCACCAGTAGCATACACTACCAATAGCACACACCACCACTAACACACTCCACCAGTAGCATACACCACCACTAACACACTCCACCAGTAGCATACACTACCAGTAGCACACTCCACCAGTAGCACACACTACCAGTAGCACACTTCACACATCACAGGGACCACTGACTGACGTACATAGCTACGAACGTCAGATAACTTGTCTAAGGCAGGTATCTTCTCTAACCCTTTCAACGAGTGTCCTGGGCCCTCAAGGGGCTCTTCATCCGAGGAATCAGAACAACTATCCCCTTCCTCGCCTCAAACCTGAGGCTAATGCGAGCCTCAAAAACATCGTCACCACACAGAGCATTAAACAAGCGAGAAACCACTCTATTTATAGAGGACATTTCGCTCTAAATAAAGTCATACTTAGAGCAAAACGACGTCTGTAAATATAGGCTTGATATGTAAATGGTCTTTTTAATACTTGTGATCAAGAAAGGATATTAAGATAGTGTCAGTACTGAGTGAAAAGAGTGTGAGGCAGCGCCTGACACCTCATACCAAGAAAGACACTTTGCAGTGAAAACTTTATTACAACGTTTCGCCCAAGATCGGACTTTACTGCTGGTAAAACGTCGTAATAAAAGTTACACTTGTAACACAGTCTTTCTCACTACCTGTCGGCAAACGCCATCTTTCATTCACTTACTATACTTCTCCTCACCTGCATGAACAGACACAAGCTGCAGAAAACGCGTTTATTAGGACAACGTTTCGCCCTGTGTAGAGCTAAATATCAGGTCAACAAGTCCAGTGATGAATATGACACATGCGCAACACTTTGGTATCTTAAATATAGCAATGTGTTACACATTTGTCTACAATTATAAGTAGGATAATGGCTACGAATTTCTGCCAATGGGACATCAGTGAGTACTTAATTAAACCCCACTGTCATGCTTTCCAACAATACTAGGCTTGTTGATAGGCTAAATACTGGGCCCATTATGTATCTGTAATCTTTTAACCACCGCCCACAGGATGGATATAGGTTATAGAAAGATATTAAACAAAACTGATAGGATAAAATAAGTGCTTTATGGCATATTACTGAGAGGACATTACATGCACCAGTGATTTTCGTTGATTCTCTCATCGTGAGAAATGAGAAAATACCTGGCATCCAAAACGTCTTCTCATATAAATGTGTTAAATTTCACATTGTCTAATTAACCTACCTGTTCGTATATTCTCACACTGACGCACCACTAGGCTAGGAGAAGACAAAGGCCAGGTTGACGATATTTGGTATAAAAAAGAGCAATGTTTCACCCAAAATTGGGCTTTTCAGGTACTCCAAGAAGCCTAATGTTGGGTGAAGCATTGTGGAAATAAAGGTCTTCCACTGTTTTTGTATCTTACAGCTTTATCTATGCAATGTTTCACCCAATAATGGGCTTTTTCAAATACTAAAAAGCCTAATATTAGGAGAAACGTTGTATAAATAAAGACTTCCACTAGTTTTCCACCACTACAATTAATGGCATGATAAAGTTCGACACATACCGAAAAGTGTCACTATCCCAATAAACGCATTAGACGACTTTATAAAGCTCTACATAGGTCGAAACAAAATATTAATAAACGCTTGTTCTACAACTGGTATCTGTGTTCATACTACCCACCTGATCTAAATTTTTACACGGTTACAAGCTATATTGTTTTTGGTTTGATAATTCCTATCCAAGGACTATTTAAAACGTCTCAACAGTAATAATAATGAATGCTTCAACGAATCACAGGGGTAAAATATACAATGTGTAGGAGATTAACAGTTAAAATATCAATTATACATGAATTTTATATGGCACCTAGAACCCACGGTTAACCTACACGAGGCGAGAAATACACATTAAAAACACGGAAAACCCGTCATGTGGTTTTTTTGCTGTCATTCCTATTATGTCTGGTGTACTGAGAAGTAGTTAAGATGTGGGTAGACAGACCTAATTACATTCATGTTTATAATACAACATTCTCAATGTTTATATATGTTTACGTATCCTTTAATATAAACATTTACTTTTCCCAAACATAGCAGACATGTAAAATGAATGAATGATAATTGTCGACTCAAAAAGTTATGAAAAGCAAACCAAAAAACTACGGCATATGCTAAGTTCTGAACTCAATGGAGATTTCATTCTCATTGTCTAGCATGATTGATGAAGCATGAATGATGATGTAACGTGATTATCCAAAACTTTAGTTATCCAGAACAGCAGATTATGAGTCTTATATATAAATATATATATATATATATATATATATATATATATATATATATATATATATATATATATATATATATATGTCGTGCCGAATATGTAAAACTGGTCAATTAGCAAGAACTCATTTAAAATTAAGTCCTTTCTAGAAATTTCTCTTATACGTTTAAAGATATATTTTTTTCATTAACGTTAATGTAAAAATTTATAATTTTGCACTAAAAGGAACTTAGAAAACTTACCTAACCTTATTATAACAAGAGCAATTTATTTTAGCCTAACCCAACTAAATATATTTTAGATTTGTTTACAATAATTTAATACTAAACAAACACAGTGAAAAATATTTTTTTCGTTAGGTTCAGAATTATTTTGGCGAAATTATTGCATACACAAATTTTCGCTTGTCCTATATGGCAAGATGAGCGTTGCTATTTAAGCCAAGATCGCAAATTCTGCCTATTCGGCACGACATATATATATATATATATATATATATATATATATATATATATATATATATATATATATATATATATGGCTGTCGTGCACAAGAAATGTTTTGAAAAACTCTGCATTTGATAAGACAAATACATAATACATTAGTTAGTATACACATGCTTCATCCCAGATGTTTTTCTTGGAGGGGGGAAATAAGGGGTAAAAAACCCCTTTACTCTTTATAAAGGACATTCCCATCGAAATACCTTTATTTCTCCTAAGGCGAGTACAGACCAGAAACTATTTGAAATATTTGTATATATCCATTTTTGGGGCAAAATCTGACTGGACCAGGCAGAGTTTGCCCGGATATAATATTGTGTTAAACCAGCTAAGGTTAACCTCCATATAATCTTATTTTTAACCTTTGGTTAAATCCAGGATGCGCACACCAGAGATGGCGTGACAAGATGTACACACAGAGACGACGTACAGTACATCATGGTGTACACACAGATGACGTGTCAAGATGCACATATGGACACGACGTATCAAGATGTACACACAGACGTGTCAAGATGTACACACACACAAATATGACGTATCAAGGTGTACACACACAGAGATGACGTATCAAGATGCACATAGAAACGACGTATCAAGATGCACATAGAGACGATGTATCAAGATGCGCAGAGACGACGTATCAAGATGCACATAGAGACGACATATCAAGGTGCACATAGAAGCGACGTATCAAGATGTAAACACAGACGACATATCAAGATGTGTACACAAAGACAACGTACATCACAGATGACGTGCGTCAAAGAACACTACTAGTCAGATCCCCACTTATAACAAACAACATCTACTGCCTCCACTAGTCAACAAAACACATCCGCAAGAGGACTCTACAAGCAGCGAGCTTTGTCTCGCTAGTTCTCAACCCCAACAGCCAGCGCTAGTTACGTTCCACTAGTCAGCCTCTCCTTACTAATTTTTTATGGGTAAGTGCCGAGTCCATGTGTATGGGTCAGCCAGAGGGAGGAATGGTGAACACTCGACCCTCCGTCTCATGATAGCAGCCTGTGTTCTTGACCGGTGAAACTAGTCAGCCTGGTACAACTGGTTACTAGCTAGGTGAGCTTTACAACTAGCTGGTTCACTAGTCATCTTGAGCTTACAACTGATTCATTTGCAATATGGACCTTATAACTAGTTCTCTAGTTAGCCTAGGCTTGCCAGATGATTCATTTGTAATTTTGACTTTATAACTAGTTGGTTTACTAGTTAGCCTGGGCTTACAACAAGCCGAGTCATTAACACTATGGATAGCATAACTAGGTGGATAGCTAGGCAGGTGGGTCTAGGAACTAGCCTCGTCCCCAGCTACACCATAGAGAGTCTTGGGAGTGAGAAAGGCGATAGATTGATATTGGTACACCAGAAAGATTGTAGAATTTTACGATATATGTTCTATAGAGAGACCTAAGTGTGAAAACCTCAGCAGAAGAAAAGAGACGCAGCTCTACCTGACCACAGCCTCCCCAAGACTAATACTTCATAACACAAAATTTTGTATATATACTTACAGATTTGGTTTCCTTGTAAAGGTCGAGTTAATCTATTTTAAATCTTTAACTAAATCACTTTCACAAGATTATTTCAATCTGTTAAAATATAAGTCTAGGTAAGTTTTCTTAAAAAGTACACATCAAGTTTCTGAAATGCTATATATATATACAGTATATGCCTAAGAATGATGCAACCAGACGAGCCACGTCCAGAAATATTTTAGGAAAGACTTTGATTTTCTCTGAGGATTTTCTTGTGGCTGAAGTTCTGGTCATTTACACTGGAGTTATTCTGTACATCATAGCTGACCAGTCCTTTCACAGGAAATTAGTAATTTATTGGAAATTTAACGTTGTTTTTTCAGTCCTACAAACGTTTATTATCATCAACTCGCAAGATGGCGGCCGACCGAATTCCTATCAAGCTCCTAAAATGGTTCACTTTAAAAGAAATGATCTTTGGACTGTATAACCCAAGAAATATAATGTGCTATATATCTTTATACAATGTACTCAAGTTCAGTGTTAGCACTGAGCAAGATAACTGTACCTTTCTCTTCATCTTAACTACATAAACAGCAGATAATCTTAACACACAAAATGTTGTAGCAAATATCATTAAAGGGCTTTTATACAACAATAATCTGGTCTAATAACAGGGGGAAATTGACCAAGAACCACAGTTCACTATAAAAAAAAGTGAGGAATTCGGTCCTGTTTTGTAGAACCCAGCAGTGTATCGTTATGTTTATGTCCGTATGTATTTGAAGCGTTGGCTCAGTCTTCTGGGCTTGGTAGTGGCCATCTTGCGTTCCTTCTGGCTTCCGCTGCCGACCAACTGCAACACAACCATAAATTTAGACCTAATTTTCAGTATATCACAGTTGATGAGACTTCACATGTGCAACAGTTAGGTAACTATTACGAAACGTTTTTGCCTACACAGAAGGTTTCTTCAGTTGAGTACAGAAGACGTATTTTTGAAGTGGTCAGTGACCACCTCGAAACTACGTCTTCAAGGGTGTTGGATTGATTACATCATGTCTACTGTCTCCTCTGCACTCGACTGAAGAAGACTACTGTGTAGGCAAAACGCTTCGATACTGTATACCATTATCATATTCACAGCGTTATCACAGGATAAGCATAGCCTGTACCTCTTTCGTACATCACTGACGTTACTGGGAGAATGTTTCACTCTGAGGGAAAAAAATCACAGGATGGGTTTTCCTTGAACCCATGGCAGGTAAGTCCTAAAACTCACCTGCCACAGGGTCAAGCCCCACCCATTCCCTGATTTTAAAATTGTGTTATTATGATTTCGAGAGTCACTCTGAGGAGAGCTGTTAACATCAAGTCTTAGAGAAACACTGTCCAAACAGAGGAACTTTTATCATTTTTAATTCAAAGACTGCCAGAGAACAGGGAAATGAGAAGAGCCAGAAATGAATATTCATGGATAAGAAGAGAGGCTGAGCAACAATTTGAGAGTGACAGCGTCAAAACCCAAATGTGAGCTTAAGTCTTTGTCTTCATTTCTATAATGAGATTAACATCTCTTAATCTGAAAATTCAACGACATAAAAATAAGGAAATTACTAAATATAAGCAAGAGCTCTATAGTTGTTTAAACTGTGATATAAACATGCCTAACATCTAATGGTTATAACCATAACCATAATTTCTAAAGGGGTGGAGGGGCAAGCCAGTGGAAGGCCTCGGTCAGATGACCAAAAGTTCCACCTGTGGGTCATCATATAACTAAGACCCGCATCAGGAAACACTTGTCCTGTTTCCTGACACACTTTACCTAACCTAACAGGAAATAAGCAGAAACTACGAAAAAATCAGCCTCTTATATGTCCCCCTTCAAGGATGCCTATTTAATAATCTGAAAGAAGTTTAAGTAACAGTTAAGGAATTCTATTACTTAATAATTAAATAAAAACTGGTCAAAAGTGATCTTTCCCACACATCCTTATTTTGAGAAGTTTAATCTCAATTACCTAAAATAGGAGAAAAACAGTATTCACTCTTCCATATACTCGATTATATATGAGTAGTTGGATTATTGTACCCACAGAACAAGTGGTATTGATCAATAACAACACTGCACTAGCCAAGGAGTCGAACCCATGCTATTTTGGCCCGCCTCATGGTGAGAGAAAACGCATGATGCTTTAGACCACTAAAGCGTCATGCGTTTTCTCTCGCCATGAGGCGGGCCAAAACAGCATGGGTTTGACTCCTTGGCTAGTGCAGTGTTGTTATGAGTAGTTGGAGATCATATTTGTTAATTAAGGCGAGGCAAATTAAGACTTGACTTGACCTACCTGTCTACCAGCGTGTTGAGGTAAAATAATGATATCTACATCCACCGTTGTGCTAGGGCGAGACAACTAGCCAGGCCTACCTCTCTACTGTGTGAGGATAACACAGCTAGCAAGGCTTACCTTTCTACCGAGGATAACATATCTAGCCAGGCCTACCTCTCTACTTCTGCGTGAGTATGGCATCTGCCTCCTCCGGGTCCTTGAGTGTGTGCCACTGAGCGATAGGTCGGCGTGGGGAGGCCAACATGTCCGACCAGTGACGGAGCTCAGTGCCAGAAGCATTCATACCCAGCACGCACCGACCAATCGGCTCAGAAGTGCCGATCCTGTCATAATCCACCACCGTCACTTGCAAGTTCACTTTCTGCGGGAGGAAAATGGCCGGTCACTTTAGTTTCTGATAGTTTTATTAAACACTAAACACCCATCTTGTGGGTGAAAGATGCTAATACAGGGTTAAAAACAACCTGTTCTCCTAATGCCACTTTCACACAGGGTTAGGTTACAACAGTGCCATGTTGTTTGTTATTAATAGGATGGGCCGGTTTCGAAACGTTTCAGGGGTCTGGGTAGGGTCAAAGCCCACATGTCGAGAAGAGTAATGATGAGAAGTAAGACTACTGTGAATCACGGTGATGATATTGGTGAGGGTTAGAGGGACTCGGGGTTAAGATGAATGTCAGTGGTTTACAGCTAAGAATGATTAGGGCTAGCCGTAGGACATTTTATTTGGATTCTTAACTTGGAGGGTTAGCAACCCAGGATAACCCAATGAAGCCATTCTGGCTTATTACCGTAAATGACCTTTGATTGTTTTACCCAGAACGACCCAAAACAGTTGGGTAGACACCTAGGTAACAACCTAACTGCTAGATGAACAGGCTTAACTGGCGTAAGGAAACATCTCCAGCATTTACACTCATCCCAGGCTCAAACCCGGGTCCTTCAGTAGTTAGCCGAAGGCTTTACCATTTAAGCCATACAGGAAATATTGCTGTGAGATACAGTCTAAGGCGTACAGCAAGAAGTTGTCGCTAACATACATTTTCACAATAACTAATCAAATTACTAACACACATGACTAGGCAGTATTTTGACTCTCAGGACATAGTTTAAGTAAATTTATTTACACGATTCATTACCTTTGTAACCTGTTCAGCTATCAAAACTTTGGGGCCCTGTCCCTGGTCCCATTATGTACCTCTGTAATCTTTTGACTACCGTCCACAGGATGGGTATGGGGTACATAAAAAACATATTAAAACTCAGGAAATAGGACAGTGTCTTCTGAGATTGTCCTATCTCCCATTGTTATGGGGCTATAGGACCCAACATGTATTTATAAGTAACAGTTACTCTGGAATACCTAATTATATTGAATTGATGGGGACTTTGCTCTAAATGTCAGAAGGATTGATCAACCTTATGACTGAGAGGCAGCTGGGTCAAACCTATTTTTCTCAATATAATAGGTTATACTATAGACACATAAACACACAATATAAATAAGTAGTTTATAAAGTTGTATTTCTTTTTGTAAAAGTAAAATTAAGAGGTGGTAGAATTGTGGTAACTGGAGAATTGTGCTTGGCAACAGTCTTTTGTTTTGGTGGGAGGAGCTTAGGTAGGCTTCTCTCTCTCTCCCTCTCACTGACTCTCTCTGTGGCTGACCTTCAACCTGGCAGGATCTCTGGGTCCTTCTCCTATCTTTTGGGGCATCATGTGTGCTCCAGGGGTGAGTTTTTATAATTTAAGTTTTGGCCACCATACCCAGGGTGACTAAAGTGTGTCAAAACACTGGTTAGCCCAGAGTTATGTCAGGAAGAGTGAAGGACAAGAGTTGTTGTAACACACCATGTGGAGCACAGGCATGGAGTGTGTAGATTTTGTTTTGAAAATGGAGGCTGTGATTGTATATTCTGTACATATCTATTGAGAATACAGTTATATTTTTATAGTAGTAGTTTACATAACCTGTGAAGAGGGCTGGTGAAAGGGTATCAGAGACACTCAAGATGATCAGCCATTATGTAAGTATTACCCCTAGACAAATAAGGCCATTAAGTAAAAGCTACCCCCACACTAGAACATGTAGTGAGAACCTTACTATCAAAGTAATAAGGGACAAACCAACGTAACACCCATTATGATCCATCAACTGATTATGGCTATCTCACCTACCTTTCCAACTCAAACGTATGTAGGTAAATTTATTTCTTCTAATTAAAATTAAATATTTTTGATAAGTTGGTTGGTTTTTGGGGTTCAAAGCCTATCGGTTGGTTGGTTAACAGAGTTCAAAGCCTATCAGTTGGTTGGTTAATGGAGTTCAAAGCCTATCGGTTGGTTGGTTAATCGTTTCAAAACCTATCGGTTGGTTGGTTAATGGGGTTCAAAGCCTATTGGTTGGTTGGTGGGTTAATGGGGTTCAAAACCAATTGGTTGGTTGGTTAATGGGATTCAGAGCCTATCGGTTGGTTGGTGGGTTAATGGGGTTCAAAGCCTATTGGTTGGTTGGTGGGTTAATGGGGTTCAAAGCCAATTGGTTGGTTGGTTAATGGGATTCAAAGCCTATTGGTTGGTTGGTGGGTTAATGGGATTCAAAGCCAATTGGTTGGTTGGTTAATGGGATTCAAAGCCTATTGGTTGGTTGGTGGGTTAATGGGGTTCAAAGCCTATTGGTTGGTTGGTGGGTTAATGGGGTTCAAAGCCTATTGGTTGGTTGGTGGGTTAATGGGGTTCAAAGCCTATTGGTTGGTTAGTGGGTTAATGGGGTTCAAAGCCAATTGGTTGGTGGGCTAATGGGGTTCAAAGCCTATCGATTACACTAGGTCATTATCATGTAAACCGTTCATTACCAAACAAGAGTACTTTAATACCTAGTAGGAATTAAAGTATTCTCAGTATATACAGGTTGAGAGAAATACACTTCTGGGTATATATATCCAGTAAAGCTTAGTTTAAAAATCCTTTATACGTAGTAAAAGTGCATAATTTTACTAAATTTAATAAACTATTTACATTTAAGTTAAAAACTGTAAAATATTACCATATATAGAATTATATTTTTTGTTTACAAAATAATTAGCACATAACACAAATGATAAACACACCTGGATTTGTTCGAAGGGGATTTCAAATGAGAAGGATTCATTATAGTAAGGGTTGAGGGTACACTTCTTAATGCTTGTTTTCTTTTTCTTAAGACGTTTCCCATTCTGGATGAGACAGATCTTGACGTAGGGATCTGCGGGAGGGATGACATGGTATAGAAGTTTATAGATGAAGCATAGATATATAAATATGGAAATATTAAGACATTTCCCATTTTGGATGAGACAGATCTTGACGTAGGGATCTGCGGGAGGGATGACATGGTATAGAAGTATATAGAAGAAGCATAGATATATAAATATGGAAATATTAAGACATTTCCCATTTTGGATGAGACGGATCTCAACATAGGGATCCGCAGGAGAGATAACATGGTATAGAAGTATATAGATAAAAAATACACATGGAAGTAAGTCACTGTGTTTGACTCTTGTTTGGGGGTTATCCTAAGTAATTTACACATGTTACTATGTACGATAATTGTACTTATGTGTACCTGTGCCTAAATAAACTACTTAACACGTAGTGTTAAGTAAACTTACTTAACATGTAGTGTTAATTATTATTATTATAATCAAGGGGAAGCGCTAAACCCATAGGATTATACAGCACCTGGGGGGAGATGTGGAAGGCATTCAGGCTTAATTCGGGGAACTGGAGCACAGATCCAATTCCCTAAATCAAGAGCCCCTCACCAACATCAAGGAACCTTCCCTGAGGGGCATGTAGTGTTAAGTAAGTTTATTTAGGCACAATACCAGTCCTGGTATTGTGCCTTTTTATTCTTTATATATGTGACATTTTGGTATGTGGAGACATCAAAATATGTGCATATTAATCTGATTAAATTTAGGATAGTGAATAGGCTGCCAAGCATATATGTGACGTCTATGTAATAGCATGTAGCGATTCTTTTGTACTAGCCTCTGTTAGTAATGTAAAATAGTGGAACTCTGGTGTTCAAACGTATCCGACCTTTAATAAACCAGTCTGAAAAAAATGGCCCAATCTTTGAACGTTTTTCTGAAGTCTGAACGCGCTGATTTGTTCACAATTCAGTTGTAAAAAATTTTACATGACAGTCCTGTTTCAAAAGTGCTTTGAGGTGACCTCTGACACTGATCAAACTCTCAAGAGACTTTTGGAAGAGTCAGTTCAATATCCTCCAGAGTGTGAGGGAAATACTATTTCCTGGTAAATACTATTTCCCACATCAAACTTTTTGCAGTTCCAACACCACCTCGGAACCAATTAAGTTCAAACATCAGGGTTCCACTGTACTTTGTACTAATGGCAGTGATCATATCATCAATAATTACTGATGTGTATTATTTCTATTGTGTATAGTAATGTTGACTTAAAATTTATTTTGAGGTTTGGTTAACAATAATAATGTTTAAAAGGAATATATTATGCAAAAACATTCCTGAGTACAAATTTAAGTGCAAGATTTCCATAACTGTCAATACAGTTGTGAAAAATAGTAAAAGTTTGGGTTATATATCACACTTTTAATCGCAAATAGTACTGACTTCAGGTGCCTGTCCAGTGCCTTTTTAAAGACAGCCAGGGGTCTATTGGTAATTCCCCTTATGTAGGCTGGGAGGCAGTTGAACAGTCTTGGACCTCGAACACTTAGGGAGTGATTTTCGAGTGCAGGTTTGGTACCAATCCATCCAGGACCTTCCAAGTGTACATTATCATGTATGTCTCTTGCCTGCATTCCAGGGAATACAGATCAAAGACCTTCAACCATTCCCAGTAATTTAGGTGCCTTATCATGCTTATATATGCCGTGAAAGTTCTTTGTACACTCTCCAGGTCTGCAATGTCTTACACTAAAATTAAACTATTTTGACTAGAAATCCCTTATTTTACATTAAGAATGCTAAATCTTTTTGATTTTGAGGACTATAGTCTTCATCTTGAGTGTAGTAGTCAGGGCCGGATTACCGCATAGGCAAACTAGGCATTTGCCTAGGGCCCCGCGCATTTGGGGGCCCCGCGGTCCAAGGGGTTCAGGGGCTCATCCAAGACTGCGCACATGGTGCAAGTGCAAAGGGGTCCCTACCTAAAAAGTTCAAGTGTTTGGAGAGTAAAATTGATTTTTAAAAATTAATCAAAACAAAAATAAATAATGAAATAAAATAAAATAAAAATAAATAAACCTAACCATAAACGGCAACACTCAACACGCCTTTGTTTACATCAGAACAGCTGTGTTTTCCCGCTAATGGGTGAGTATGGGAGATTCCTCTCCAATTTTCTGTAGTTTATATGATTTGATAGTCTTATGCATGATGCAATGATAACAATAATGGTCAGTGATTTATAAAGGGAATAATAGTGCTGTAGTGGTTATGCTGAATATAATAGGTACATGATGTTACTACTTTAATAGCCTAATCTAGTAATACTATGCTGTCTTGAGTTTATTCTCTTTAAAATGCATGATTTAACAAGATAGTTATAATGGCTGTTGGTAAATGGTTTTGGTTGTCTTGATGTACTTTCCCTACTAAATTTAATCTAAATAGCCAGAATGTATTTAATTAGACCTTAAACAGGCTCACACCGACCCCCCCACCCCCAAGCTGGAAGGGGTCGCTTCGCTTACCCGTAACTCAAAGGGGCCCCGCCAATCTGAATAGCCTAGGGCCCGGGGACATCTTAATCCAGCCCTGGTAGTAGTGATAGTTGTGTGTAGTAGTGATAGTTGTGTGTAGTAGTGATAGTTGTGTGTAGTAGTGATAGTTGTGTGTAGTAGTGATAGTTGTGTGTAGTAGTGATAGTTGTGTGTAGTAGTGATAGTTGTGTGTAGTAGTGTTAGTTGTGTAGCAGTGATAGTTGTGTGTAGTAGTGACAGTTGTGTGTAGCAGTGATAGTTGTGTGTAGTAGTGTTAGTTGTGTAGCAGTGATAGTTGTGTGTAGTAGTGATAGTTGTGTGTAGTAGTGATAGTTGTGTGTAATAGTGACAGTTGTGTGTAGCAGTGATAGTTGTGTGTAGTAGTGATAGTTGTGTGTAATAGTGACAGTTGTGTGTAGCAGTGATAGTTGTGTGTACCAGTGATAGTTGTGTGTAGTAGTGATAGTTGTGTGTAATAGTGATAGTTGTGTGTAGTAGTGATAGTTGTGTGTAGTAGTGATAGTTGTGTGTAGCAGTGATAGTTGTGTGTAGCAGTGATAGTTGTGTGTAGCAGTGATAGTTGTGTGTAGCAGTGATAGTTGTGTGTAGCAGTGATAGTTGTGTGTAGTGATAGTTGTGTGTAATAGTGATAGTTGTGTGTAGCAGTGATAGTTGTGTGTAGCAGTGATAGTTGTGTGTAGCAGTGATAGTTGTGTGTAGCAGTGATAGTTGTGTGTAGCAGTGATAGTTGTGTGTAGCAGTGATAGTTGTGTGTAGCAGTGATAGTTGTGTGTAGCAGTGATAGTTGTGTGTAGCAGTGATAGTTGTGTGTAGCAGTGATAGATAGTTGTTGTGTGTAGCAGTGATAGTTGTGTGTAGCAGTAGTGATAGTTGTGTGTAGCAGTGATAGTTGTGTGTAGCAGTGATAGTTGTGTGTAGCAGTGATAGTTGTGTGTAGCAGTGATAGTTGTGTGTAGCAGTGATAGTTGTGTGTAGTAGTGATAGTTGTGTGTAATAGTGACAGTTGTGTGTAGTAGTGATAGTTGTGTGTAATAGTGATAGTTGTGTGTAGCAGTGATAGTTGTGCGTAGCAGTGATAGTTGTATGTAGCAGTGATAGTTGTGTGTAGCAGTGATAGTTGTGTGTAGTGATAGTTGTGTGTAATAGTGATAGTTGTGTGTAGCAGTGATAGTTGTGTGTAGCAGTGATAGTTGTATGTAGCAGTGATAGTTGTGTGTAGCAGTGATAGTTGTGTGTAGCAGTGATAGTTGTGTGTAGCAGTGATAGTTGTGTGTAGCAGTGATAGTTGTGTGTAGTAGTGATAGTTGTGTGTAGCAGTGATAGTTGTGTGTAGCAGTGATAGTTGTGTGTAGCAGTGATAGTTGTGTGTAGCAGTGATAGTTGTGTGTAGTAGTGTTATGTTGCAACTCATGTAATTCTCGAGTCATCCACATTCCAATTTTCACATCCATTTTATGAAAAGTAAGTCTATTGTTTTTAGCCTTAAATGACCAATATGGGCATACGGTAACAAGTAGTGAGAAAGACACTTTAAAGTAAAAATTTTACGGGTATAAACACAGCTGGATTAAAATTTTGTAGGCTCCTGGGCTACAGATACTGTGAGACTCCCAGTGATATTTCCAAAATGAAAAAAATAATTACAACAATCAATAGTTCATCACATACATGATGTAATATACTATAATTATAAACTTACAGCAATAACTCTCAACACTGTTCACTTAATCTCTGGAGGCCTTCCAGGTGGCAGATGATCCTGGGCTGCAACCCCACAAGCTGCAACCCCTCAAGCTGCAACCCCTCAAGCTGCAACCCCTCAAGCTGCAACCCCTCAAGCTGTAACCCCTCAAGCTGCAACCCCTCAAGCTGCAACCCCTCAAGCCCATGCCTTACTCGGGCCTTGGGTCATTGGCAGTGAGAAGTGATTGAAGAAATCACGTGAGCAAACACTAGCACATATTTATTAGAAAACATTTCAATTCAAGGTCTCTGAATTGAAAGGTTTCTCTAATATAGCCTAGTTTGCTAATGTTGCTTTAAAACCTTTATTTCGACGTTTCATCCAGGACTGGATAAAGGTGTGTATGGGAACTCACCTATATGGTTGGAGGCATCGATTCACAGCTCCTGGCCCCGTGCGTGCACACACGCTCACCTATATGTTCTTGCAGGGGTTGAGTCATAGTTCCTGGCAGCCCTATGTGTGTGTGTTTCTCAGTGAGGAAGAACTCATATATGGGGGTCTCACCTGATAATCCACCAACATCCATCTTCTTCAGGTTCTTGGCCTCGAGGATGACTACGGTGAGCTTGCCGGCCGTGGGTACGTAGCGCAGAGAGAAGCAGATGTCTCCCAGCTTGTTTTCCTGTTCCCACGCACACACACACACCTCTGTTAGAACCTGCTATACCCTGCCTCTATATGCTCGTCAGTACTACACACTTGATGCACGAGTATGAATGAGGATGTATGAACTATGTAATAATGATATATGTATATATCCCATTTGAGATGTGTTTATTGTCATCGATGTAAGTACTTGATTCAATAGTATGAATGAGGAAGTATGATCTATATACTAATGATATATGTATATATCCCACTTGAGATGTGATTATTATAACAAAAGTATATAATCTACACTTGATTCAATAATATGAATGATGAAATATAATTATATACATATACACTCGACACTTGAAGTACATTATTTATGATAGATGAATAAAGTACATATTAATAATTACACCTGTATATTAAGAATCCACTTGCATAGCAACAAAAGTCACAGGTAACATAGCTCTCTATATTTCGGCTAAAATCAGAGACTGTCTTCAGAAGGTGAAGAGGCTACCTGACCAAGGCTAAGATACACAGATCTCTGTTACCAATGTTCCACATTACTGTGCAAGTGCTTTCTCACTTCTCCATACAGTAATGTTACAGAGGCATCAATCCAAGTATAGTTATCTTATATATGTTGTAAAATTAAGAGACAAAAATACATTCTAAATTACGTCTTATATAACGCATTATCTAATGCATTATATTTTAAGGTTTATCACTAAATCCGTCTTACCCTTATGGACTTACCGCTTCCCTGGATATATTACAGTAATAATTTAAAGATCGTTTACCATATATAATTTGAATTACAAAAAAACTGGTTGATCTAAAACAGCTGCCTGGTTGATTTAACAGACGAATGGTTAATCTAACACAGATCGGTTAATGTAACAGCAGGATAACTGATCTAACTGGCACTTGCCTTGTGACTGAGGAAAACACTTGTCAACTAATAAAGACCACTGTACAGAACCACTGTACATGTGGTTTTGTTCTAGTGTAAATAGATGCTTATGAGGTCAATACCAGGAGTGTTGACATGACACATTATATACAGGGAAGGTGAAGTGGGTAGGTATAAGGTTTGTTGGGAAACAGGACAAGTGTTTCCTGATGTGGGTCTTAGTCATATGATGACCCGCCACTGGAGCTTTTCGTTATCTGACCGAGGCCTTCTGCTGGCTTACCCCTCCACACCCATTAAAAATTGATGGTTATTATTATAACTATTCTTAAATGGTGAAAGGTGAAGTGGCAGGAGGAGGGCTTATATATCATGTGTAGTGATGGAGTGTGAGAACACTAGCCACATGATTTGACGTTGAAATATTAGTTCTGCAAGTGGATTGGTGATACTAGTCTTCCTGAAGTTGTTCTACAGTGTTGGAAGTGTGTATCTGTGGTCGCCAAGCACTGTCTCCTGGTCCTCTTGTCTTTAGTGTAAAGTGCAGTGTGTTCCAACTGCATGAGCTGAGTGATTTTTCTGTGCATAAAACCCTCATCATTCAAGACGTGAGCATGGCATGCATTACCACCATATTTCTGTTCAATAATTCCGGTATGCAGACTACATCATGTTTCATGAGATCTTATACACCTGCTTCACTGTTATGATTTTTATCTTCGCCTTGTTTACTGATGAATGATTTTCACGGTAATATTACCTACTCTCGTGTTGGTCAGTTGTAGGGCTGGTATTGTTCACTAGGCTCCCTGGCTACCATCCTCTCTTAACTTTCAGTATTGTTTCTCGCCTGTAGTCGGAAGTACAGTAACCTGTTTTAGCTTTACAAAAATCTTGGTGCTAGTGTTGTATTTTTTATATAAAAGAAACTATAGGCGACAAATCCTACAGCAAATACAACACCATCGCAATATTTTTTTGTGGCTAAAATGCGTCGCTACATCTCCGGCTGCAAATGAAAGAAAAACATTGTCAACAGACCAGAGGAGAACACTGACTCAAGTGACCTATCCACGGTATAATTTATACCTATATAATGATTAAAATCATAACCATAATTTTTAAAGTGATGGAAGGGTAAGTCAGCAAGAGCCCTTGGTCACATGACCCAAAGCTTCAGCTGCAGGCTATTATATAACTAAAACCCGAGTCAGGAAACACTTGTCCTGTTTCCTGACAAACCTTACCTAACGTAACCTACCCAGGGAGTGTGGTGAAGAACGCCAACAGTAGCACCCAACTGAGTAACACTGAGGTAGTTATATTGCGACAATCAGTTTAGTTAAGATGAGGCTTGACAAGGCTCCAAGTAAGCTACATGAAGCCTAGAAAATAAATTTCAGAACGTTGCCAATTTACATAAAACGAAGGAGCTATCATGTTTATTTTTTTACGATTAATTAGACTAAAACTTAAAATATGGTGGTAGTGTACACCACATTCACAGCTTAATACGATGTTGATGCTATAGAGAAAAATCACTCACACCTCATAGACTGTGAACACACTGCACTTAATGCTAAAGAAGATAATAAGATTGGGAAACAATGCTTGGAGGCCACAGTCATGCAGATTTTCAACACTGCATAACAAAATCAAGGAGCCTTTAGTATCACCAGTCTCCTTGCAAGACTAATCTTACCAGGTAAGAAAATAATAGCCAATATAAGTGAGGCCAGTGTCCACACTTCATTACTAGACCTGATACCTTGTCTCATTATGTCACCTTGCTTTTCCTGTGTATAATGTCACGGGGCACTACTCCTTCCTTGTATTGACTTGATACTGGTCTACAAAAAGCAAATTGTTGGGTGCCAACAACACTTTGTTCCTCACACAGTGTCTTGCTACTATTACTGTGTCTTGTTACTGCTACTTGCAGTGTCTACACATGATTGTAATATCAGTATTACCTGCTCCAGGATATTAAACCTTCATTGCTGTTCTGCATAATAATATTACCACTATTCTCTGTACCAGTGATAACATACTGCTCTTTGTAACAGCAACTCCTCTGTTCTTCGAAGCAGTAACATCACCATTCATTATGACAACAAAAGAAACTAATCTGAAAATTTCTGTTTATCAATCAGTAAATGCACAATGTCACGATGTTCTGAAAAGTCAACAAAAGCATAATATCTGCGGGATAACAAAAGCACGTTTGCATGTCATAGTTCATCAGAAAATATTATAGATCTGTCAACAATGACCCTCACAGAGTAGCTTGTACTTTCCAGTCTTATCATGGTGAGGGAGAGAACAGAAACGAGCCAAGACCTGTAACCTGTCTGCTCTATCATGGTGAGGAAGAGACGAGCCGGGAACTTAAATAAAAATGAAGAGAGTCCTGTAAAGCAAAATAATAAGGAACAGCAAGTAGAGTTTTAATATGGCCTCTGTATCATTAGGATCCATTCCAGCGGAGATGATTATGTATATGTGAAACTTAGAGAGCCAATGAGGTAATGTGAGGAATATACTTGTGACGTGACCGCTAGTGTTGTGTACACTTGTGTTGATACCACTGGTGTTGCAGGTAGACACTGTATTCTCTCATGTGAGAGAGTTTGTGTTTGTAGACCAGTAGTGTAGAATATCATAAGCATATTTGTCAAAGCAATGGGAAGGTGGAAGCCATGAGCTGTCTCATTGGATGGTTAATGGGGAAGAGTTTTACAACCTCACGCTTTCACATCCACAGTGGAATGTGATCAGTGGATGGTGGATAGGAGAGACGTTCACACTCTCACAGCTTCACATCCACTGTGGAACTTGATCTTCTGTTCTTTGATAGTCAAGGCTAGTCTCTGCCACTTGATAATCTAGGATAGTCCTCACACCTATGAACCATCAAGTCCACTTTTAAATCTTGATAATTTAAATCCAAAACGTTTGTGTATATATATATATATATATATATATATATATATATATATATATATATATATATATATATATATATATATATATATATATATATATATATATGATAAGTTTTGCTTAGAGTGAAATACGAAAGTGAAAAATAGAGGTGTCAGTCCACAGAGGTAGTGATACGTTTCTCAGTAGACTGGCAAAATGGAGGTGTCAGTCCACAGAGGTAGTGATACGTTTCTCAGTAGACTGGCAAAATGGAGGTGTCAGTCCACAGAGGTAGTGATACGTTCTCAGTAGACTGGCAAAATTAAAAAAAAGTCATTCTTTTAAACCTTAACCCTAGAAGTATGAGGGCGGGTGTAGTAATAATGTTAGCATCATTGCTTGTACCATTTCTTGCACCATATCTTGCACCATAACACAATGGTAGCAACATACGTACCACGTACAGTGATGGGATGGAGGGAAGGGAGGAGGGGAGGGGAAAAGTGTTAGTTATGTTATTAATGTCTACGAAGGAAACATCCTGAAACATAACACATTTGTTAGGGAAAAACATTAAACTTACACCTAAACAAACTTTGCCAGAGGATTTGTTTGGTGTTAGCATGTCTAGAATTCTGTGAATTAGCCTAGAACCCCTTTTTTAAATAGAATTTTTAAAGTAGTACAGTTTTTTAGAGGTGAGGTAGATAACATAGTTAAACTCTACAACGTGAAGAAAATCTGCAAAACCAGCTCTTATTGATATGTTTAGCTCCGTATAGAGCTGTCATAACTTGATCAAGTTCTACACGGAGTGAAACGTTGACTCAATAACAGCTTCTCCTGCAATTTAGTCTTTACTCTTAACCAGTGACTGCTGTACATCAGTCACACCAGTTTAATAAGTCCATTTAAGTGACCGCTAACTTAATGTGGGAGAGAGAGGGAATCTGTAGCTGAGGTAGGCGTTACTGTAACTTAAAATACAGTGATTGTAGCCGATATACTAGGTGCTTTACTGTGTGGTTTACACCGCATTACGTATACTACACAGTGTGTAATGTATGCATGTGACTGTGGTGATAATATCGTATATAGTATGTGTATAACGGTGATAAAAACACCATGTGTAGTGGTGCTGGTGTGAGGGAGTGTTTTACCTCCATTATGTCTAAGAGTATTTTTTACAGTGTGAGTCTATCTCCTCTGCATCATATGATGCTTGATCTAGCACTTTTAAAGTATCTACCTATCCCAGCTCTAATACTTCTAGCCCCACCTACCTACCTATTCCAGCACTAGCACTTCTAGAACCACCTACCTACCTACCTATCCCAGCACTAGTACTTCTAGCAACACCTACCTATCTCAGAACTAGTACTTCTAGTACCACATAGGTACCTATCCAAGCACTAGTACTTCTAGAACCACCTACCTACCTATCCCCACTCTAATACTTCTAGCCACACCTACCTACTTATCCCCACTCTAGTTCTATATATCCCATTAGCTACTGGGTTAAGCCGTGGTACTATTCATCCCATTCTTAAGCTTCGTCTCACCAACCTACTCTTCCACTACCCCCACTTCCCGCTCACCCCACAAGGGTCTTACCTATACAGTGGTTTGTTTCTCGGTTTAGAGTCTTGGAGGTTATTTTTATATTTGTCTGTTTGTGTTTTCTCTTAAGTTTTTTGTTCGTCAAACTAAAGGGACTGAACACCTATCAAGGGTAAGGGACCGAACACATATCAGGGGTAAAGGACTGAACACCCGTGACCCATGTCCTGTGCTCAGAAGATCCGTGTCCTGTACTCAGAATACCCGTGTCCTGTGCTTAGAATACCCGTGTCCTGTACTCAGAAGACCTGTCTATTGTGCCCAGCACACCAGTGTCTAACCCTCCTAAAACCAGTATCTGGCCTCCACTCGTCAACACATCCGATCTCCTGACAATTAACTAGTAACACCAAGCACGACTATAGCACAGAGGTTACAACAATGGTAAACACAGTACATCTTTCACCACGTGCCTCATCACCTTCGACGCCTTGATGCTGGTGTGGTTTGCATATTGTAAGAGGCGGTGGTTTCTCCAGGTACCCGTGACACTTACCGACGTAGGGGGAACAACTGGAGTTAGAGTCAAGAAGATTGTAGCACCGGTTTGATGCAGTGAGAGACACACTCAACTCTCCTGCCACCTCAACCCTTTCAATCACAGTGCTGAGGAATAAAGTCTTTGAATATTGCAGTGTGACTCAATTACCAGTCACCAGACATTGTGAAAATGATTTTAAGTGAACTTATGACGATTACTTCCAATAATCCAGAATTTTTTTTCCGTTCAAATATACAAAATTTAATTTTTTTGAAAATCAATATCACACAACTAGCACAGAAAGAAAGAATTATGTTAAAAGCAGAAAATATGTTTGTGTTTTCATTATAATGACGTGTTCTTTCACTTGCAAGAAATAGTAAGATATATTAGTTTTGAATTCGCCGGGTCACCATCTGGAAAAGACCCGGGACATGTACCGGCGTATCATTCGAACTCTTGAAATACAGCAACTTGCTGTAAATAAAATGTTTGGTTATATTCTTAGTTAATCCTACAGTCAGCCTCATGTATTGTGTGTGTGTGTGTGTGTGTGTGTGTGTACTCACCTATATGTGATTGCAGGGGTCAATTCAGAACTGTATATAAGATCGTCTGGGGAAGGAGTATTGGTGCATACGGAAGGAGAGAGCAAAATAGGCTGTATATATGTTTAGAAAAACAAAACAAAGAATAAACACACATGTACATATATAAAGGAACATGTGATGATAATCCACGCACACTCATGCATGCTCAAAATGTAATGTAAAAAAAATCCAACATAATCATCAAAGACTTTATTCCTCATACAAGTAAGACAGAGAGGTGAGTAAGGCTTATCCTCCAATAATTTTTACACTTGTTCCTTTTGCCTTTATACAAAGGAACTATGCATGCTCTCTGCCAATCCCTAGGTACCTTCCCCTCTTTCATACATTAAACAGAAGCACCAACCATTCCCCAATAAAGGCATGAGAACAAACCAGGTAAAGATGGCTGTGCACAGTGGGAATACTTACGGAGAGAGTAGTGATGGCAGAGGTGATGAAGTTAACATGCGCACCAAGTGATCAAGGGGGTTCGAGCGAGCATTCACAGATGACAAGCATGGCAAAGAAGAAACATTTTAAAAGAACTGCAATTGAAAGTCTCATCAAATCCAAGTCATCTTGTTATTTTTTTGAATACTGACTTGGTTCATGACCTTGGCTTTGGTTAAAAGCTAATTGGGTAAGAAAAATAATAATAATAATAATAATAATAATAATAATAATAATAATAATAATAATAACGAGGCTTGCAGGGGTAAATCATAAAAAATTTGGTATTAAAGATATAATCAGAGGGTAATAATAGCCAATAATAATAAAAATAATAATAACATCAATAACAAATAATAATAATAATAATAATGAGGGATAACACTAACAATATAATAATTTTAAGTAGTTTCAAAGTTGAAAATAGTAAAACAAAAGCTGATTATAACAATACAATTCATTCAAGAAGCAGCAACATAGCCAGGCAGAAGAGATAGTAAGAATTATCAATAATAATAATGATAATAATAATAATAATAATAATAATAATAATAATAATAATAATAATAATAATAATAATAATAATAATAATAATGTGAATGGTATTGTAATAATAGTAAATAATTTAAATATAATCTTAGATCCCAAAATTCTGAATAGCATAGAAGGTAAGGCAATGCATAAGCTCCAGGTCGCCAGGTGATGACAGTGACCATCGAAGCGAACAAACCACAGAACGGGTGGGGGTTTGAACCCATAGCAAGTGAGTGCTGAAACTCACAGGCCGGTACGTTAATCACTAATTACGATGACTTTTCCATGTGTTGAACTGAGATATAAGTTTTGTTGTTGCCTTTCAGTCTACGGTTAAGTTAACTGGTGATCATCACTGAGCGACCTGAAGCGTTTTAAAAAACTTAGATGCTTCCAGATTAGTTCAGTCTGGGAGCATGTACACCGCAACTCTGTCTGGCATTGTGTTGTGCAGCGTTCTGTACTCAGAGACGCTGCCAATCGTAAGATGCACAATAGCAACACTTAGGAACTTTCTGGTTAAGGTACGGAAGGACCCAGCATATACACCTTTTTCGATGTTCCACGTTGTCGTTGGCTTCAAACTGTGGCCGAAATGCAGATGCATGCTAGTGGCTTTCTTTGTGCTTAACAGTATTTTATTATGAACCACACTTTGTATAATACACAGAAATAAAATTTGATTTGATATGTTGCACCTGCCATTGACTAGCCAACGGCAAGTGCATGCATGTCCATTTCGGGCACAATCTGAAGCCAACGAAAATGTGGAACACTAAAAGTAGGCGCTGTATGTGCGGGACACTCCTGTATAGAGGTGAGAGTGAGAGTTGTGTAATATGCTAACAGAGTTGTGGTGATGGTAGGTAAAGTCTCCAGGTGTTCCAGTGAGTAGCCAAGTAAATCTCTTGAGTTAGAGTTACTGTGAGGGGCAGACTAGCTTGCTTGTACTGGTCCTTACCAAATACTCATAATTCATCAATCTTAATCTGGGGTTAACATGCCGCTGTTCAGTATTACTGAACAGAGCTCATTAACTTGTTCCTCAGCTTAAAACTTATCTTTCTGAGGGTAATAATGTTAATTAGTTGCCTTATCAGGCTGAAAAACAATATTAGTTTAAAAATTTCAACATAATTTTTGTTTTAAATTGTCCTTCATGGTTTTTTTTTTTACTCAGTGACATACGGTTGACGTTTAGCCGGGATAGAACAAAAACAGGCAGCAAGGAAATCCATCACTGCACCACATGTGGCTAGTGTGACCAACACAGTTGGTTCAAACACAGTTCAGTAGAGGGTGGCCTCGCTATTCACTTGTTTTTGTCGGCACTTTCTTATTCCAGTCTTTTAGTAAATACACTTTATAATGCCCAGCAATTCAAATTTTGGAGACACTACTGTAAGCATAATTAACCTGTTAAGAGACTATACTGAGCCTACATCTTTAAGTCGACAATTTGTCATTGGTACGTTGTCACATGCAGAGGCATTGAGGCTAAAAATTCTCTATTGGTTCTCTATAATTCTTTTTTTATATATTTAAATGGAGCAAAGGGGTAAAAAATATATATAACCATTCGTGGAATAGAGCATCCTGAGTCATGTTCTTAAAATACATGCATAAGAAATCTTATAACTGTATTTGGATGTGTCCATGTATTATCCTGTATGTTTGGGGTTGAAGCATACGAAATTGTGACCCACTGTTAAGGCGCTTACGGGTTCAGGCACGGAGAGTCACGGCATCATGTCGAGCACATTCACGTAATGACAGCCATGGCCACAATAGCCGTGGCCCTGTGATCTCCAACCCTGAAGTTAACTGATTACCGGGTAATTGTTTACTGACTGATGTGCAGGTGCATTACGGGGATCAGACGTGTGTCAGTGTGGTCGAGTGGAACTGTCACATGTTCTTAGTGGGACGAGTGAGAAGCAGCCAAGACGAGGACGTGTTTGGAGTGTGGAGTAAGAGTGGGAGGCAGCCATAACTAGGACAAGTAAGGAGCGGGGCTGGGCTGCAACACAGAGGTGTCTGGAGTGTGGACAAGTGACGTTGGGATAAGGAAGTACAGCTGCAACAAGGATGTGTTGAGTATGGAGTGACGATAGTGAAGGAGGGGGGGGCTGTAACACGAACGACATGTTCGGGTGAGGGGAGAAGGCTGCCACAATAATGAGGTGTTGAGAGTGTCGTCAAGTGAGGGTTGCAAGGAACATGGCTACGTGAGGAAGTGTTCACAGTATGTACAAGTGAGACGGAAAAGCTGTCAAAGGATTGAATATTTGGGGCATGGAGCAGTGTGCGAGAGCGGGGGGAGGGGGGAGGAGCTGCAACGACGTGTAGACAAGTGTAGGAAGGGGGGGGAGACTTCGATAACAATGACGTACGAGGTATAGACGAGTGTAGGGAGGGAGACTTAGATAATAACACCGCTGAGAACGCGGGGGTGAATTATAAACTATCACATGGAGCATCATGGTGTACCAGCTGTGTTGTGAGGGATAAAGTACTCGGGCCAGGTGCTAACTTTCTGGATATAGAGAGACAGACATTGATAACTAAATTAGCAGATGTTAAACAACATAAAATGTAGTCAAAAGCTACACTAAATAAATGAATTAGTAATACTTTACACAATCCGTACATAGGAGAAAGAAAATTATGACGATATTTCGGTACGACTTGGACCACTAACTAGTCACACACTGAGCTTGTGACTAGTTGGTGGTCCAAGTTGGACCCCAAGGTTTTCATAAGTTTGTTTCTCCTGTGTGTGGGTTATCAGTATATTGTTCCAGTCACGGTATTCTAACTTTGTGTTCTTCAGCACCACCTTGGTGCCAAAGGTTCCCCGTCTCTCTACTTCAAGAATCAAGTACAAGCAACTGGCCGCTGAGTAGGTAAGGTTGAATTTCACTGGAAAAAAGGAAAGTACTGATAAATATACACACAGATATTAGGTCTAATGTTATGAACTGTGGCGAGGCATCACCTGAGGATCACGGCGGCCTGACTACTCCTCGCAGTATATATAGAGAGGTTCTTCCAGGGCACTGTGGTGTTAGTTAAGCAACAGGATGGGAGGTTCTCTTAAAGCACAAGTGTGAGACTGCAAGTATTGTTTATAGTTGGTGTGTGTGTGTGTGTGTGTGTGTCCCAGCTCGAGCCCCGACAAATGCACCTGTCCACACATGCACGGCCACTCTCTTTCTCTCGCTCTCTCTCTCTCTCTCCATGTGTTGGTAAGATAAAGCTTGCAAAACTTACTAATAAGTGATATTTACCAGAAAAAACAAGAGAACCATTGATGATGGTAGCTAAATTGTTCTTTAATATTTATATAAGTAAATTAACAATACACAAATAACCTCTCGCATAGGAGAGAGGAGCTAATGTCGACGTCTTGGTCCCACTTGGATCTTTTGCAAGTGGCTTGTAAAAGGTCTAAGTGGGACCGAAACATCATCTTTCCTATATGTGCGGGTTATTTGTGTATTGTTCCAGTCACGGTATTGTGCCTTTGTGTTATTTAAAGCAGTAATAAGTGTTATTTAAGAGTAAGACATTGGTAACGGTTTTAAGTTTAGAGTTTCTGCATTAGTTTCATCTCTACGGGACATTTTATAATTAAGATTTACAACAGACACACTAAATATTAATGACTAGAAAATGATACGGTTACAAAAATAATATAAAATCAGCTGGCAAGCAAGACGCCACAGTCTGGACTAGTTCTCTGGCACCTTGGGAGGTTGGAAAATGTAACAAGGTATGTGACGGAAGAGTGGGGCTTGGTGCCTGCGTTACTGTGAGCGTGAGGTGACAGCTCTAGCTGGGTATACACACACACACAAACACACACACACACACACACACATACATACATACACACACACACAGCTGATGGGACCACTGTACACACACTACACTCTCCAACACACCATCCTTCCATCAAACACCAAAAGTGGGCCTGTTTGGCCCTAGTTGATGAGTGTGTTTGGTATAAAATACCGACACCGTGGAAAAAAATAGACACCAATGACTTGATCTAGCCCCTTGTGTGGGCGAAATGTACTCAATAACAGATCGTATTATACTGCATTTGTGTCTGTTTTTCCATCGTGTCTGGAGGTGTAGAGCGTGTGTAGGCCAGCCAGCCAGCCAGGTGGGTGAGGACACAGATAATAAGGTAGTCTGGGGCAGGAGGACGCTGCTGGAAGCCGTCCGGAAGGCGACATAGAAAAAGGATAGTACATGGACGAGGCGTGCGTGCCTTGCATGCAGTTGGGCACATGGCGCGGCAGGCAACACAATTAATCACAATAAGCTTCACAAACACAGGCATCATCAATCACTATACAGCAAAAATAGTCCCAAGCATAAAGTGGCATTGAACATTAAGAGAGAAGATTCCCCACCTCACCAGCTCCAATGTCCTGTTAACACCTCCTTGCTGTTACTGTGAGAGACAAGGAGACACCCCTCCCTTGCTGTCACTGTGAGAGACAAGGAGACACCCCTTCCTTGGTGTTACTGTGAGAGACAAGGAGACACCCCTCCCTTGGTGTTACTGTGAGAGACAAGGAGACACCCCTCCCTTGGTGTTACTGTGAGAGACAAGGAGACACCCCTCCCTTGGTGTTACTGTGAGAAACAAGGAGACACCCCTCCCTTGCTGTTACTGTGAGACAAGGAGGAACACCCCCCTGCTGTTACTGTGAGAGACAAGGAGGGACACCCCCTTGCTGTTACTGTGAGAGACAAGGAGGAACACCCCCCTGCTGTTACTGTGAGAGACTAGGAGGAACACCCCCTTGCTGCTACTGTGGGAGACAAGGAGAAACACCCCACTACTGTTACTGTGAGAGACAAGGAGGAACACCTCCCTGCTGTTACTGTGAGAAACAAGGAGGAACACCTCCCTGCTGTTACTGTGAGAGACAAGGAGGAACACCCCCCTGCTGTTACTGTGAGAGACAAGGAGGAACACCCCCCTGCTGTTACTGTGAGAGACAAGGAGGAACACCCCCTTGCTGTTACTGTGAGAAACAAGGAGGAACACCCCCCTGCTGTTACTGTGAGAGACAAGGAGGAACACCTCCTTGCTGTTACTGTGAGAAACAAGGAGGAACACCCCCCTGCTGTTACTGTGAGAAACAAGGAGGAACACCCCCCTGCTGTTACTGTGAGAAACAAGGAGGAACACCTCCTTGCTGTTACTGTGAGAAACAAGGAGGAACACCCCCCTGCTGTTACTGTGAGAGACAAGGAGGAACACCTCCTTGCTGTTACTGTGAGAAACAAGGAGGAACACCTCCTTGCTGTTACTGTGAGAAACAAGGAGGAACACCTCCCTGCTGTTACTGTGAGAAACAAGGAGGAACACCTCCCTGCTGTTACTGTGAGAAACAAGGAGGAACACCTCCCTGCTGTTACTGTGAGAAACAAGGAGGAACACCCCCCTGCTGTTACTGTGAGAAACAAGGAGGAACACCCCCTTGCTGTTACTGTGAGAAACAAGGAGGAACACCTCCCTGCTGTTACTGTGAGAGACAAGGAGGAACACCTCCTTGCTGTTACTGTGAGAGACAAGGAGGAACACCCCCATTGTTGTTACTGTGAAAAACAAGGAGGAACACCCCCATTGTTGTTACTGTGAGAGACAAGGAGGAACACCCCCCTGCTGTTACTGTGAGAGACAAGGAGGAACACCCCCATTGTTGTTACTGTGAGAGACAAGGAGGAACACCCCCCTGCTGTTACTGTGAGAGACAAGGAGGTGTGAGAGACAAGGAGGTGTGAGAGACAAGGAGGTGTGAGATAGGGCAGGTCATGCATGCTGAGATAGAGACATGAGGGATACCAGAAAACACCTACCTAAGGGGCCGTCAGCGACCTACCACCAACACGCAAAATTCAACCTCATCAACTTGAAAAAATTTGTTTACGAAAGAACACATAATCTGAAGACTATTTTTTCTTTTGAGAGAAAGGGGCAGGATATATGAATGAAAAATATGGAAAATGGTCGGAAAAGGAGGTCTTATAAATGGTGGTGATAGTCGATAGTGTGAGTGGCACTTTTAAAGAAGTAGTCTGTAAGAGGGTAGAGGGTAGAGGAAGTCAGGGCCCAGGGTGGTGGAAGTCAGGGCCCAGGGTGGTGGAAGTCAGGGCCCAGGGTGGTGGAAGTCAGGGTCCAGGGTGGTGGAAGTCAGGGCCCAGGGTGGTGGAAGTCAGGGCCCAGGGTGGTGGAAGTCAGGGTCCAGGGTGGTGGAAGTCAGGGTCCAGGGTGGTGGAAGTCAGGGTCCAGGGTGGTGGAAGTCAAGGCCCAGGGTGATGGAAGTCAAGGCCCAGGGTGATGGAAGTCAGGGTCCAGGGTGGTGGAAATCAGGGTCCAGGGTTGTGGAAGTCAAGACCCAGGGTGATGGAAGTCAGGGCCCAGGGAGGTGAAAATCAGGGTCCAGGGTGGTGGGAGTCAGGGCCCAGGGTGGTGGAAGTCAGTTTCCAGGGTGATGGCAGTCAAGGTCCAGGGTGATAGAAGTCAGGGCCCAGGGTGATAAAATTCAGGATCCAGGGTGATGGAAATCATGGTCCAGGGTGATGGAAGTCAGGGCCCAGGATGATGGAAGTCAGGGTCCAGGGTGATGGAAGTCAGGGTCCAGGGTGATGGAAGTCAGGGTCCAGGGTGATGGAAGTCAGGGTCCAGGGTGATGGAAGTCAGGGCCCAGGGTGATGGAAGTCAGGGTCCAGGGTGATGGAAGTCGAGGCCCAGGGTGATGGAAGTCAGGGTCCAGGGTGATGAAAGTCGAGGCCCAGGGTGATGGAAGTCAGGGCCTAGGGTGATGGAAGTCAAATCAGAATTACACACAACACATGGAACCACACACACAATACCTGGAACCACACACACAATACCTGGAACCACACACACAGTACCTGGAACGATATTCACAATACCTGGAACCACACACACAATACATGGAACCATACACACAGTACCTGGAACGATATTCACAATACCTGGAACCACACACACAATACCTGGAACCACACACACAATACCTGGAACTACACACACAATATATGGAACTACACACACAATACATGAAACCACACACACACATAATACCTGGAACCACACACACAATACCTGGAACCACACACACACACACACACATAATACCTGGAACCACACACACAATACGTAGAACCACACACACAATACATGGAACCACACACACAATACCTGAAACCACACACGCACAATACCTCGAACCACACACACAATACCTGGAACCACAAACACACATAATACCTGGAACCACACACACAATACATCGAACCACACACAAAATACCTGTAACCACACACACACAATACCTGGAACCACATACACAATACCTGGAACCACACACATAATACATGGAACCACATACACAATACCTGGAACCACACACACAGTACATGGAACCACATACACAATACCTGGAACCACACATACAATACATGGAACCACATACACAATACCTGGAACCACACACACAATACATGGAACCACATACACAATACCTGGAACCACACACACAATACATGGAACCACATACACAATACCTGGAACCACACACACAATACATGGAACCACACACACAATACATGGAACCACATACACAATACCTGGAACCACACACACAATACATGGAACCACATACACAATACCTGGAACCACATACACAATACATGGAACCACATACATAATGCCTGGAACCACACACACAATACATGGAACCACATACACAATACCTGGAACCACACACACAATACATGGAACCACACACACAATACCTGGAACTACATACACAATACCTGGAACCACATACACAATACCTGGAACCGCACACACAATACATGGAACCACATACACAATACCTGGAAGCACATACACAATACCTGGAACCACACACACAATACCTGGAACCACATACACAATACCTGGAACCACATACACAATACCTGGAACCACATACACAATACATGGAACCACACACACAATACCTGGAACTACATACACAATACCTGGAACCACATACACAATACCTGGAACCGCACACACAATACATGGAACCACATACACAATACCTGGAACCACATACACAATACATGGAACCACATACACAATACCTGGAACCACATACACAATACCTGGAACCACACACACAATACATGGAACCACATACACAATACCTGGAACCACATACACAATACCTGGAACCGCACACACAATACATGGAACCACACACATAATACATGGAACCACACACAATACACGGAACCACATACACAATACCCTCAACCACACACACAATACATGGAACCACATACACAATACCTGGAACCACACACACAATACATGGAACCACATACACAATACCTGGAACCACACACACAGTACATGGAACCACATACACAATACCTGGAACCACACACACAATACATGGAACCACATACACAATACCTGGAACCACACACACAATACATGGAACCACATACACAATACCTGGAACCACACACACAATACATGGAACCACATACACAATACCTGGAACCACACACACAATACATGGAACCACATACACAATACCTGGAACCACACACACAATACATGGAACCACATACACAATACCTGGAACCACACACACAGTACATGGAACCACATACACAATACCTGGAACCACACACACAATACATGGAACCACATACACAATACCTGGAACCACACACACAATACATGGAACCACATACACAATACCTGGAACCACACACACAATACATGGAACCACATACACAATACCTGGAACCACACACACAGTACATGGAACCACATACACAATACCTGGAACCACACACACAATACATGGAACCACATACACAATACCTGGAAGCACATACACAATACCTGGAACCACACACACAATACCTGGAACCACATACACAATACCTGGAACCACATACACAATACCTGGAACCACATACACAATACATGGAACCACACACACAATACCTGGAACTACATACACAATACCTGGAACCACACACAATACCTGGAACCACATACACAATACCTGGAACCGCACACACAATACATGGAACCACACACATAATACATGGAACCACATACACAATACCCTCAACCACACACACAATACATGGAACCACATACACAATATCTGGAACCACACACACAATACATGGAACCACATACACAATACCTGGAACCACACACACAATACATGGAACCACATACACAATACCTGGAACCACACACACAATACATGGAACCACACACACAATACCTGGAACCACACACACACAATGCATGGAACCACACACACACAATACATGGAACCACACACACACAATACCTGGAACCACACACACACAATACCTGGAACCACACACACACAATACATGGAACCACACACACACAATACCTGGAACCACACACACACAATACCTGGAACCATACACACACAATACATGGAACCACACACACACAATACATGGAACCACACACACACAATACCTGGAACCACACACACACAATACCTGGAACCATACACACACAATACATGGAACCACACACACACAATACATGGAACCACACACACACAATACCTGGAACCACACACACACAATACCTGGAACCACACACACACAATACATGGAACCACACACACACAATACATGGAACCATACACACACAATACATGGAACCACACACACACAATACCTGGAACCATACACACACAATACATGGAACCACACACACACAATACATGGAACCACACACACACAATACCTGGAACCACACACACACAATACCTGGAACCACACACACACAATACATGGAACCACACACACACAATACATGGAACCATACACACACAATACATGGAACCACACACACACAATACCTGGAACCACACACACACAATACATGGAACCACACACACACAATACCTGGAACCACACACACACAATACCTGGAACCACACACACACAATACATGGAACCACACACACACAATACCTGGAACCACACACACACAATACATGGAACCACACACACACAATACCTGGAACCACACACACACAATACCTGGAACCACACACACACAATACATGGAACCACACACACACAATACCTGGAACCTCACACACACAATACATGGAACCACACACACACAATACCTGGAACCACACACACACAATACCTGGAACCACACACACACAATACATGGAACCACACACACAATACCTGGAACCACACACACACAATACATGGAACCACACACACACAATACCTGGAACCACACACACACAATACATGGAACCACACACACACAATACCTTGAACCACACACACACAATACATGGAACCACACACATAATACCTGGAACCACACACACACAATACATGGAACCACACACACACAATACATTTAACCACACACACACAATACCTGGAACCACACACACAATACATGGAACCACACACACACAATACCTGGAACCACACACACACAATACCTGGAACCACACACACACAATACTTGGAACCACACACACAATACCTGGAACCATACACACACAATACATGGAACCACACACACAATACCTGGAACCACACACACACAATACCTGGAACCACACACACACACAATACCTGGAACCACACACACACAATACCTGGAACCACACACACACAATACCTGGAACCACACACACACAATACCTGGAACCACACACACACAATACATGGAACCACACACACAATACCTGGAACCACACACACACAATACCTGGAACCACACACACACAATACCTGGAACCACACACACACAATACATGGAACCACACACACAATACCTGGAACCACACACACACAATACCTGGAACCACACACACACAATACCTGGAACCACACACACACAATACCTGGAACCACACACACACACAATACCTGGAACCACACACACACAATACCTGGAACCACACACACACAATACCTGGAACTACTACTACTACAGTACTACTGCTATTACTACAATACTACTACTACTACTACTACTACAACACTGGTACAACACTACTACTTCCTCCCGTTCTTCTACTCCCGTCTTCTGCCTCCCGCCTTCCCTCTGGTAGATATATATATATATATATATATATATATATATATATATATATATATATATATATATATATATATATATATATATATATATATATATATATATATATATATATATATATTGGCTCCTTTCCCTTCGCACTTTTGTGTGACCTGTTAATGGTTCAAGTGGGACCAAAACGTTGTAATAAGTGTCAGTGTGCTAACTACAGGTTACTGGCGTAATGTCTGGCGCCTCCGTGAATTTTCAAGTGTGTAAGTCATTTATTTTGTCGATGATATTAGCGCTTTGCCAACTGACTGTACGGTAGAATTTTTAATATGTTGGAAGAGTGAAGAACTCGCTTAACTGAGCTCCTGTGTGTTATTATCCGAATCCCAACGTACCCGTGGCCTGGTAAGCAATGCTCTCCCTTCACACACTGAGTGTCCGTGGTTCGAACTCAGGTACGGGTGAAAACATCAGGATGTGTTTCCTTAAGACACCTGCTGTCCATGTTCACCTAGCAGTAAATAAGTACTTGGGTATTAGTTGATTGGTGTGGGTTGCATCCTGGGAACAAAACTGACCTAATTAACCCGAAATGCTCTACATAACCAGGGGTTTTCTATATGGTATGTCACTGATGTCAGCTATGGTCTGTGTAAGTTATAACATGTACTTGTAAAAATAAAGATTATTATTATTATTATTATTATTATTATTATTATTATTATTATCAAGGTTATTGTTGTAACAATAATCAAAATGAAGAATGACTGGAAAAACTGACTGGGATACCGAGACTGGTTTAACAGAACACAAGTGCTCAGTTATGTACAGTCACTAGAGCTCTACTCAAACCACGGTACGGTGGGGGGTTAGAACCCATGTCAAGTGAGTCGTAAAACTCTAGGCCAGTACGTAAACAACTGGGCTACAATAAGATTCATCCAAATAGGTATATTTATACACCATATGGAGGTTAGTATGGGCCACCAATGTGACCACAAATACAGGAGGGCCCCGCTTGTACAGCAGGTTAGGTTCCAGGCTACTGCTGTAAAGCAGAAATCGCTGCAAAGTGAAACAGCCTTTTTCACTTTCAAGTGCATATAAAAGCCAGATAACATGTTTATACTATCTTATATTAAGTAAACAATAGAGTCAGGCTTTAAAAATGCATATACGGTACATGCATTATTTACGTTAAAATATTTTGGTCCTTAGCTTATAGTGACTGGTAAATATATTTATTGTAGGAAATCGCTGTATTAGCGAAACACTGTCAAGTGAAGCGCAGATGAATCTACCGTCATGCTGGTGAGATTTATTTAGTTCGTGATGTAGTTGTCTATCTTCGTGACGTGGTAGCCATTCTGAAACTCGTCCTGTAGCTCGGTTGATAGCGCATTCAGCTCGCACACCGGGTGTCTGTGGTTTGATCCCCAGTACTGGTGGAAACATTGGGCGTGTTTCCTTACACCCGCTGTTCCTGTTCACCTATCAGCGAGTAGGTACCTGGGTATTAGCTGACTAGTGTGGATTGCATCCTGAAGCATTTTGGTACGTCACTCTACATGAACTACACTACGACACCTTGGCAAATTCGTTATTCTACGTGATATATGGGTTAGCTTAATAAACGTAGATTTACGTTTACCAGAAGTAGAAATAGGGTAGATGTTATCTCGAAGTAACGAAAGCCTTGTAAATACAGACGTAGAAATAACGTTAAAAGTTGGATAAAAAATTATATGAACATAAGAATGGAGGGGGAGGCCTATTGGCCCCTACCTGACAGGTCTTCCTCAGTTATGAGGACGGTCTGCATTATGAGGAGTGAGGTAGCAATGCTTGAGAGCTCTAGTGATGTGGCGTTTGTCATCCTAGTTATGACTGAAGACTCTCAGGTGTCAGCTTGTGCCTGCAGCTACCACAGGCAAGGCACCTACCAGATACGGCACCTAGCAGATACTGCACCTAGCGGTTACTGCACCTAGCAGATACTGCACCTAGCAGTTACTGCACCTAGCAGATATTGCACCTAGCAGATACTGCACCTAGCAGAAATTCTCAGATTACTACAGAAGGAATACACACTCATTTAAAAGGTATATCCTATTTGAGAGAGCCTTTCCAGCCGAAGAGGGTCTCTGAGTCAGACCAAGACATAAAGACCCTTTCTACTCCGTGTAGGCTTTACCTATTCAGTGGTCAAGACCCTTTCTACTCCGTGTAGGCTTTACCTATTCAGTGGTCAATCTCTCTTACACTCAAAGAAAAATACTCATATGATCAAGGTGGAGTACTGAGAGAAACTTACGTTGTAGTCCAAGCGAAGCTGTGGTGAATTAGGCTACAACTCGACAGCGGTACGCTAAGAAGTCATCAACATCCCAACACCATCGTCATCACATTCATTATAATTGTCATCGTCATCATTCACTTGTGTTATGGGTGCAGGTAGTCTGTTGAAGTCTGTCTGATGCGTATCACTGTTATTATGTACTCAACAAGCATGTTCGTAAGATACAATATGCAGTCATGGCATTGTATGGAGACGACGTTCCCCCGAAGAATTAACACAAAGTCTCTGGCAGAGAAAACGTCTTTACAGTAAAATGCCATAACTCCTCATATTATCTCAGTAACGTACAAGATTGTGTGTGGCTACAATAAAGTTGAGAGTCAGGACAGTTTCCCAGGTGAAGATGCTGGAAGTGATGGATGAATAAGTCAGTTGTTGAGTGAAGATAGTCTCCCAGGTGAAGATGCTGGAGGTGATGGATGAATGTCAGTTGTTGAGTGAGGATAGTCTCCCAGGTGAAGATGCTGGAGGTGATGGATGAATGTCAGTTGTTGAGTGAGGATAGTCTCCCAGGTGAAGATGCTGGAGGTGATGGATGAATGTCAGTTGTTGAGTGAGGATAGTCTCCCAGGTGAAGATGCTGGAGGTGATGGATGAATGTCAGTTGTTGAGTGAGGATAGTCTCCCAGGTGAAGATGCTGGAGGTGATGGATGAATAAGTCAGTTGTTGAGTGAGGATAGTCTCCCAGGTGAAGATGCTGGATGAAGGAGTCAACTGTCGAGCACTGGTATAAGGGGACAGGTTTAAGAAGGTGGCTACACAGAGTTGCCTTTATAAGGAAGACACTACAACTACATACGTCTCTGAAAGGGGTGCTCTCAGTAACTGCTTGTTAAGGTCCAATCACCACACATGAACCACAGAAGTGCTCTTTAAAAAGCTTTTAAATGACGATCTACTACCCACACTTACTGATACCGGGGACAAATATTTAAGGGTCTACTGCCTTTAGTAGTACCAGAGGACTTAGAAGTAAAAATGTCAACATTCTACTTCACTTATAGGGATCACAGACAACGACATCAGCTGACTGCACTTAGTAAGAGAAGGTTAAAGTGGCGTATTGCACATGAGTACTGAAGATAAACACACATAGGGTTGTTAAAGGTGTTTTCACGAGGGATACGGCTGAGTGTCCCAGTTAATAACCTGTTAGGCAGTATTTTTGTCTTCACCTTACCGAACCTATGATACCACTCGGAGTTTAGTGTAGTTATACCTTAACATATCTCCAAGCCAGGCCATACATGGCCCCAAACACACCATATATATATATATATATATATATATATATATATATATATATATATATATATATATATATATATATATATTACCGATGCTCTGTTAGGGGACCTATCATGTTATTCACAACAGTGAACTTGTTCAGTCTAAGTGAACATATTTATGAGAAGTGAATATGTCATGATAGTGAATATGTTAGGGAACATGTGTATACGTAACTTACTGCCATCAGTAGTATACCCTATGTGTTGATGTTGTTAGTATACTTAACACGGCAGTATACTAAGTGCATCAATAAGATGAACTCAGTGTACATCTGTCAGACATGGTGTATGTCTGAAAGGCACAGTGTCTGTCAGACACGGTGTATGTCTGTCAGACACAGTGTATGTCTGTCAGACACGGCGCATGTCCGTCAGACAGTGTATGTCAGGCATGGTGTATGTCTGTGAGACATAGTGTATGTTAGACACGGTGTATGTCTGTCCCTTCATGTGTGGAGGAAGTCCCTGCAGGTGAGGAAAAGTTCCTGCAAGTGTGGGGGAAGTCCCTGGAGGTGGGGGAATTCCTTGCAGGTGTGGGAACAATAGGTGTTGGGAAAGGTGTGAGGGAAGTTAATGCAGATATGTGGAAAGTCCCTGCAGGTGTGAAGAAAGTCCCTGTAGGTGTGAGGGAAGTCTCTGTAGGTGTGGGGGAAGTCCCTGTATGTGTGGGAAGAGTCCCTGCAGGTATGGAAAAGTCCATGCAGGTGTGGGGGGAAGTCCCTGGAGGTGTGGGGGAAGTCCCTGCAGGTGTGAGGAAAGTCACAGTATTACAGTGTTAATACTGTAAGACACAGTGTTAACGCTGTAAGATACAGTGTTAATACTGTAAGATACAGTGTTAATACCGTAAGATAGTGCTAATACTGTAAGATACTGTTAATACTGTAAGATACAGTGCTAATACTGTAAGTAAGATACAGTGCTAATACTGTAAGATACTGTTAATACTGTAAGATACAGTGCTAATACTGTAAGATACAGTGTTAATACCATAAGATACAGTGCTAATACTGTAAGATACTGTTAATACTGTAAGATACAGTGCTAATACTGTAAGATACAGTGTTAATACCGTAAGATACAGTGCTAATACTGTAAGATACTGTTAATACTGTAAGATACAGTGTTAATACTGTAAGATACAGTGTTAATACCATAAGATACAGTGCTAATACTGTAAGATACTTTTAATACTGTAAGATACAGTGTTAATACCGTAAGATACAGTGCTAATACTGTAAGATACTGTTAATACTGTAAGATACAGTGTTAATACCATAAGATACAGTGTTAATTCTGTAAGATACTGTTAATACTGTAAGATACAGTGTTAATACCGTAAGATACAGTGCTAATACTGTAAGATACTGTTAATACTGTAAGATACAGTGTTAATACTGTAAGATACAGTGTTAATACCATAAGAGAGTGCTAATACTGTAAGATACTGTTAATACTGTAAGATACAGTGCTAATACTGTAAGATACTGTTAATACTGTAAGATACAGTGTTAATACCGTAAGATACAGTGTTAATGCTGTAAGATAGTGTTAATACTGTGAGATACAGCGTTAACACTGTAAGATACTGTTAATACTGTAAGATACAGTGTTAATACTGTAAGATACAGTGTTACTGCTGTAAGATACAGTGTTAATACTGTAAGATACAGTGTTAATACAGTAAGATACAGTGCTAATACTGTAAGATACTGTTAATACTGTAAGATACAGTGTTAATACTGTAAGATAGTGTTAATACCGTAAGATACAGTGCTAATACTGTAAGATACAGTGCTAATACTGTAAGATACTGTTAATACTGTAAGATACAGTGTTAATACCATAAGATACAGTGCTAATACTGTAAGATACAGTGTTAATGCTGTAAGATACAGTGTTAATACTGTAAGATACAGTGTTAATACTGTAAGATACAGTGTTAATACTGTAGGATACAGTGTTAATACTGTAAGATACAGTGTTAATGCTGTAAGATACAGTGTTAATGCTGTAAGATACAGTGTTAATACTGTAAGATACAGTGTTAATGCTGTAAGATACAGTGTTAATGCTGTAAGATAGTGTTAATACTGTAAGATACAGTGTTAATACTGTAAGACACAGTGCTAATACTGTAAGATACAGTGTTAATACTGTAAGATACAGTGTTAATACCGTAAGATACAGTGTTAATACTGTAAGATAGTGTTAATACTGTAAGATACAGTGTTAATACTGTAAGATACAGTGTTAATGCAGTAAGATAGTGTTAATACTGTAAGATACAGTGTTAATACTGTAAGATACAGTGTTAATACTGTAAGATACAGTGTTAATGCTGTAAGATACAGTGTTAATGCTGTAAGATAGTGTTAATACTGTAAGATACAGTGTTAATGCTGTAAGATACAGTGTTAATGCTGTAAGATAGTGTTAATACTGTAAGATACAGTGTTAATACTGTAAGATACAGTGATAATACTGTAAGATACAGTGTTAATACTGTAAGATACAGTGTTAATACCGTAAGATACAGTGCTAATACTGTAAGATACTGTTAATACTGTAAGAATCAGTGTTAATATCATAAGATACAGTGCTAATACTGTAAGATACTGTTAATACTGTAAGATACAGTGTTAATACCGTAAGATACAGTGCTACTACTGTAAGATACTGTTAATACTGTAAGATACAGTGCTAATACCGTAAGATACAGTGTTAATGCTGTAAGATACAGCGTTAATACTGTAAGATACTGTTAAAACTGTAAGATACAGTGTTAATACTGTAAGATACAGTGTTACTACTGTAAGATACAGTGTTAATACTGTAAGATACAGTGTTAATACCGTAAGATACAGTGCTAATACTGTAAGATACTGTTAATACTGTAAGATACAGAGTTAATACTGTAAGATACAGTGTTAATACCGTAAGATACAGTGCTAATACTGTAAGATACTGTTAATACTGTAAGATACAGTGTTAATACCATAAGATACAGTGCTAATACTGTAAGATACTGTTAATACTGTAAGATACAGTGTTAATGCTGTAAGATACAGTGTTAATACTGTAAGATACAGTGTTAATACTGTAGGATACAGTGTTAATACCGTAAGATACAGTGTTAATGCTGTAAGATAGTGTTAATACTGTAAGATACAGTGTTAATGCTGTAAGATACAGTGTTAATGCTGTAAGATAGTGTTAATACTGTAAGATACAGTGTTAATACTGTAAGATACAGTGTTAATATTGTAAGATACAGTGTTAATACTGTAAGATACAGTGTTAATACCGTAAGATACAGTGTTAATACTGTAAGATACAGTGTTAATACTGTAAGATACAGTGTTAATACTGTAAGATACAGTGTTAATACTGTAAGATACAGTGTTAATACTGTAAGATACAGTGTTAATACTGTAAGATACAGTGTTAATGCTGTAAGATACAGTGTTAATGCTGTAAGATACAGTGTTACTCCTGTAAGATAAAGTGTTAATACTGTAAGATAGTGTTAATACTGTAAGATACAGTGTTAATACTGTAAGATACAGTGTTAATACCGTAAGATACAGTGTTAATACCGAAAGATAGTGTTAATACTGGAAGATACAGTGTTAAAACTGTAAGATACAGTGTTAATACCGTAAGATACAGTGTTAATACCGTAAGATACAGTGTTAATACTGTAAGATACAGTGTTAATACTGTAAGATACAGTACTAATGCTGTAAGATACAGTGTTAATGCTGTAAGATACAGTGTTACTCCTGTAAGATACAGTGTTAATACTGTAACATACAGTGTTAATACTGTAAGATACAGTGTTAATACTGTAAGATACAGTGTTAATACTGTAAGATACAGTGTTAATGCTGTAAGATAGTGTTAGTACCGGAAGACACAGTGTTAATACCGTAAGATACAGTGTTAATACTGTAAGATACAGTGTTAATACTGTAAGATACAGTACTAATGCTGTAAGATACAGTGTTAATGCTGTAAGATAGTGTTAATACTGTAAGATACAGTGTTAATGCTGTAAGATACAGTGTTAATGCTGTAAGATACAGTGTTAATACCGTAAGATACAGTACTAATGCTGTAAGATACAGTGTTAATGCTGTAAGATAGTGTTAATACTGTAAGATACAGTGTTAATGCTGTAAGATAGAGTGTTAATGCTGTAAGATACAGTGTTAATACCGTAAGATAGTGTTAATACTGTAAGATACAGTGTTAATACTGTAAGATACAGTACTAATGCTGTAAGATACAGTGTTAATGCTGTAAGATACAGTGTTAATACTGTAAGATACAGTGATAATATTGAAAGCTAGAGTGACTTTCACACTTCATGGTCCTACCTTGAATCAGTACACAGTACCAGTCACTGTACAGTACCCCTCACTGCACAGTACCATTCTGCACAGTAATACTCATTGCATAGTACCAATCACTGCACAGTACCACTCTCTGCACAGTACCATTCACTGCACAGTACCACTCACTGAACAGTACCACTCACTGCACAGTACCACTCAACGCACAGTACCACTCAATGCACAGTACAACTCACTGCACAGTACCACTCACTGCACAGTACCACTCACTGCACAGTACCACTCACTGTACTGTACCACTCACTGCACGGTGCCACTCAATGCACAGTACCACTCACTGCACAGTGCCACTCACTATACAGTACCACTCACTGCACGATGCCACTCATTGCACAGTACCACTCACTGCACAGTACCACTTATTGCATAGTACCACTCACTGCACAGTACCACTCACTGCACAGTACAACTCACTGCACAGTACCACTCACTGCACAGTACCACTCACTGCACAGTACCACTCAACGCACAGTACCACTCAATGCAAAGTACCACTCAATGCACAGTACCACTCACTGCACAGTACCACTCACTGCACAGTACCACTCACTGTACAGTACCACTCACTGCACAGTACCACTCACTGCACAGTACCACTCACGGCACAGTACCACTCAATGCACAGTACCACTCACTGCACAGTACCACTCACTGCACAGTACCACTCACTGCACAGTACAACTCACTACACAGTACCACTCACTGCAGTACCACTCACTGCACAGTACCACTCACTGCACAGTACCACTCACTGCAGTGCCACTCACTGCACAGTACCACTCACTGCACAGTACCACTAACTGTACAGTACCACTCACTGCACAGTACCACTCACTGCAGTGCCACTCAGTGCACAGTACCACTCAGTGCACAGTACCACTCACTGTAGTGCCACTCACTGCACAGTGCCACTCACTGCAGTGCCACTCACTGCACAGTACCACTCAGTGCACAGTACCACTCACTGCAGTGCCACTCAATGCACAGTACCACTCACTGCACAGTACCACTCAATGCACAGTACCCCTCACTGCAGTGCCACTCACTGCACAGTACCACTCAGTGCACAGTACCACTCACTGTAGTGCCACTCACTGCACAGTACCACTCACTGCACAGTACCACTCATTGCAGTGCCACTCGCTGCACAGTACCACTCACTACACAGTACAATTCACTGCACAGTACCACTCACTGCAGTGCCACTCACTGCACAGTACCACTCACTGCACAGTACCACTCACTGCACAGTACCTCTCACTGCACAGTACCACTCACTGCACATTACCACTCACTGCAGTGCCACTCACTGCCCAGTACCACTCACTGCACAGTACCACTCACTGCACAGTACCACACACTGCACAGTACCACTCACTGCAGTGCCACTCACTGCACAGTACCATTCACTGCACAGTACCATTCACTGTACAGTACCACTCAATGCACAGTACCACTCACTGCACAGTACCACTCACTGCACAGTACCACTCACGGCACAGTACCACTCACTGCACAGTACCACTCTCTACACAGTACCACTCACTGCAGTACCACTCACTGCACAGTACCACTCACTGCACAGTACCACTCACTGCACAGTACCAATCACTGCACAGTACCACTCACTGCACAGTACCACTCACTGCACAGTACCACTCACTGCAGTGCCACTCACTGCACAGTACCACTCACTGCACAGTATCATCCACTACACAGTACCACTCACTGCACAGTACCCCTCACGGCACAGTACCACTCACTGCACAGTACCACTCACTGCACAGTACCACTCACTGCACAGTACCACTCACTGCAGTGCCACTCACTGCACAGTACCACTCACTGCACAGTACCACTCACTGCACAGTACCACTCACTGCAGTACCACTCACTGCACAGTACCAATCACTGCACAGTACCACTCATTGCACAGTACCAATCACTACACAGTACCACTCACTGCACAGTACAACTCACTGCACAGTACCACTCATTGCACAGTACCAATCACTGCACAGTACCACTCACTGCACAGTACAACTCACTGCACAGTACCACTTACTGCACAGTCCCACTCACTGCACAGTACCACTCACTGCAGTGCCACTCACTGCACAGTACCACTCACTGCACAGTACCACTCACTACACAGTACCACTCACTGCACAGTACCACTCACTGCACAGTACCACTCACTGCAGTGCCACTCACTGCACAGTACCACTCACTGCACAGTACCATTCACTGCACAGTACCACTCAATGCACAGTACCACTCACTGCACAGTGCCATTCACTGCACAGTACCACTCACTACACAGTACCACTCACTGCAGTACCACTCACTGCACAGTACCACTCACGGCACAGTACCACTCACTGCACAGTACCAATCACCGCTCAGTATCACTCACTGCACAGTACCACTCACTGCACAGTACCACTCACTGCAGTGCCACTCACTGCACAGTACCACTCACTGCACAGTATCACCCACTACACAGTACCACTCACTGCAGTACCACTCACTGCACAGTACCACTCACTGCACAGTACCACTCACTGCAGAGTACCACTCACTGCACGGTACCTCTCACTGCACAGAACCACTCACTGCAGTAACACTCACTGCAAAGTACCACTCACTGCACAGTACCAATCACTGCACAGTACCACTCACTGCACAGTACCACTCTCTGCACAGTACCACTCACTGCACAGTACCACTCACTGCAGTGCCACTCACTGCACAGTACCACTCACTGCACAGTACCACTCACTGCAGTACCACTCACTGCACAGTACCACTCACTGCACAGTACCACTCACTGCACAGTACCGCTCACTGCACAGTACCACTCACTGCACAGTACCACTCACTGCACAGTACCACTCACTGCAGTGCCACTAACTGCACAGTACCACTCACTGCACAGTACCACTCACTACACAGTACCATTCACTGCACAGTACCACTCACTGCACAGCACCACTCACTGCACAGTACCACTCACTACACAGTACCACTCACTGCACAGTACCACTCACTGCACAGCACCACTCACTGCACAGTACCACTGACAGCAGTGCCACTCACTGCACAGTACCACTCACTGCACAGTACCACTCACTACACAGTATCACTCACTGCACAGTACCACTCACTGCACAGTACCACTCACTGCACAGTACCACTCACTGCACAGTACCACTCACTGCAGTGCCATTCACTGCACAGTACCACTCACTGCACAGTACCACTCACTACACAGTACCACTCACTGTACAGTACCACTCACTGCACAGTACCACTCACTACACAGTACCAGTCACTGTACAGTACCACTCACTGCACAAGACCACTCACTACACAGTACCACTCACTGCACAGTACCACTCACTACACAGTACCACTCACTGTACAGTACCACTCACTGCACAGTACCACTCACTACACAGTACCACTCACTGTACAGTACCACTCACTGCACAGTACCACTCACTACACAGTACCACTCACTGCACAGTACCACTCACTACACAGTACCACTCACTGTACAGTACCACTCACTGCACAGTACCACTCACTACACAGTACCACTCACTGCACAGTACCACTCACTGCACAGTACCACTCACTGCACAGTACCACTCACTGCACAGTACCACTCACTACACAGTACCACTCACTGCACAGTACCACTCACTGCACAGTACCACTCACTGCACAGTACCACTCACTGCACAGTACCACACACTGCACAGTACCACTCACTGCACAGTACCACTCACTGCACAGTACCACTCACTGCACAGTATCACTCACTGCACAGTACCACACACTGCACAGTACCACTCACTGCACAGTACCACTCACTGCACAGTACCACTCACTACACAGTACCACTCACTGCACAGTACCACACACTGCACAGTACCACTCACTGCACAGTACCACTCACTGCACAGTACCACTCACTGCACAGTACCACTCACTACACAGTACCACTCACTGCACAGTACCACTCACTGCACAGTACCACTCACTGCACAGTACCACTCACTGCACAGTACCACACACTGCACAGTACCACTCACTGCACAGTACCACTCACTGCACAGTACCACTCACTGTACAGTACCACTCACTGCACAGTACCACTCACTGTACAGTACCACTCACTGCACAGTACCACTCACTACACAGTACCACTCACTGTACAGTACCACTCACTGTACAGTACCACTCACTACACAGTAACACTCACTGTACAGTACCACTCACTGCACAGTACCACTCACTGCACAGTACCACTCACTGCACAGTATCACTCACTGCCCAGTACCACTCACTGTACAGTACCACTCACTGCACAGTACCACTCACTGCACAGTACCACTCACTGCACAGTACCACTCACTGTACAGTACCACTCACTGCACAGTGCCACTCACTGCACAGTACCACTCACTGTACAGTACCACTCACTGCACAGTACCACTCACTACACAGTACCACTCACTGCACAGTACCACACACTGCACAGTACCACTCACTGCACAGTACCACTCACTGCACAGTACCACTCACTGCACAGTACCACTCACTACACAGTACCACTCACTGCACAGTACCACTCACTGCACAGTACCACTCACTGCACAGTACCACTCACTGCACAGTACCACACACTGCACAGTACCACTCACTGCACAGTACCACTCACTGCACAGTACCACTCACTGTACAGTACCACTCACTGCACAGTACCACTCACTGTACAGTACCACTCACTGCACAGTACCACTCACTACACAGTACCACTCACTGTACAGTACCACTCACTGTACAGTACCACTCACTACACAGTACCACTCACTGTACAGTACCACTCACTGCACAGTACCACTCACTGCACAGTACCACTCACTGCACAGTATCACTCACTGCCCAGTACCACTCACTGTACAGTACCACTCACTGCACAGTACCACTCACTGCACAGTACCACTCACTGCACAGTACCACTCACTGTACAGTACCACTCACTGCACAGTACCACTCACTGCACAGTGCCACTCACTGCACAGTACCACTCACTGTACAGTACCACTCACTGCACAGTACCACTCACTGCACAGTACCACTCACTGCACAGTACCACTCACTGCACAGTACCACTCACTGCACAGTACCACTCACTACACAGTACCACTCACTACACAGACCACTCACTACACAGTACCACTCACTACACAGTACCACTCACTACACAGTACCACTCACTACACAGTACCACTCACTGCACAGTACCACTCACTGCACAGTACCACTCACTGCACAGTACCACTCACTGCACAGTACCACTCACTACACAGTACCACTCACTACACAGTACCACTCACTACACAGACCACTCACTACACAGTACCACTCACTACACAGTACCACTCACTACACAGTACCACTCACTGTACCACTCACTGCACAGTACCACTCACTGCACAGTACCACTCACTACCACTCACTGCACAGTACCACTCACTGTACCACTCACTGTACCACTCACTGCACAGTACCACTCACTACACAGTACCACTCACTGCACAGTACCACTCACTACACAGTACCACTCACTGCACAGTACCACACACTGCACAGTACCACTCACTGCACAGTACCACTCACTGCACAGTACCACTCACTGCACAGTACCACTCACTGCACAGTACCACTCACTGCAGTGCCACTCACTGCACAGTACCACTCACTACACAGTACCACTCACTGCACAGTACCACTCACTGCACAGTACCACTCACTGCACAGTACCACTCACTGCACAGTACCACTCACTGCACAGTACCACTCACTACACAGTACCACTCACTGCAGTGCCACTCACTGCAGTGCCACTCACTGCACAGTACCACTCACTACACAGTACCACTCACTGCAGTGCCACTCACTGCACAGTACCACTCACTGCACAGTACCACTCACTGCACAGTACCACTCACTGCACAGTACCACTCACTGCACAGTACCACTCACTACACAGTACCACTCACTGCAGTGCCACTCACTGCAGTGCCACTCACTGCACAGTACCACTCACTACACAGTACCACTCACTGCAGTGCCACTCACTGCAGTGCCACTCACTGCACAGTACCACTCACTGCACAGTACCACTCACTGCACAGTACCACTCACTGCACAGTACCACTCACTGCACAGTACCACTCACTGCACAGTACCACACACTGCACAGTACCACTCACTACACAGTACCACTCACTGCACAGTACCACTCACTGCACAGTACCACTCACTGCAGTACCACTCACTGTACAGTACCACTCACTGCACAGTACCACTCACTGCATAGTACCACACACTGCACAGTACAACTCACTACACAGTACCACTCACTGCACAGTACCACTCACTGTACAGTACCACTCACTGCACAGTACCACTGCACAGTACCACTCACTACACAGTACCACTCACTGCACAGTACCACTCACTGCACAGTACCACTCACTGCACAGTACCACACACTGCACAGTACCACTCACTACACAGTACCACTCACTGCACAGTACCACTCACTGCACAGTACCACTCACTGCACAGTACCACTCACTACACAGTACCACTCACTGCACAGTACCACTCACTGCACAGTACCACTCACTACACAGTACCACTCACTGCACAGTACCACTCACTGCACAGTACCACACACTGCACAGTACCACTCACTACACAGTACCACTCACTGCACAGTACCACTCACTACACAGTACCACTCACTGCACAGTACCACACACTGCACAGTACCACTCACTACACAGTACCACTCACTGTACAGTACCACTCACTGCACAGTACCACTCACTGCACAGTACCACTCACTACACAGTACCACTCACTGCACAGTACCACACACTGCACAGTACCACTCACTACACAGTACCACACACTGCACAGTACCACTCACTACACAGTACCACTCACTGTACAGTACCACTCACTACACAGTACCACTCACTGTACAGTACCACTCACTGCACAGTACCACTCACTACACAGTACCACTCACTACACAGTACCACTCACTGCACAGTACCACTCACTACACAGTACCACTCACTGTACAGTACCACTCACTGTACAGTACCACTCACTGCACAGTACCACTCACTGCACAGTACCACTCACTGCACAGTACCACTCACTGCACAGTACCACTCACTGTACAGTACCACTCACTGCACAGTACCACTCACTGCACAGTACCACTCACTGCACAGTACCACTCATGGTACAAGGGTAAACAGCAATACAAAGGTCAATTTTGAAACATTACAAAGGTAACTATTGTCAGGATCATTTTCTGTTGAAGACACAGATTTCCTCCAAAATTAAGCTGCTTTTGTCAACCAAAAAAATATACAATCACATAATATTACTAACAACCACATGTAATATTACAATCAAACATAATATTACTAACAATCACACGTAATATTACTAACAATCACACATAATATTACTAACAATCACACATAATATTACTAACAATCACACATATTACTAACAATCACACATAATATTACTAACAATCACACATAATATTACTAACAATCACACATAATATTACTAACAATCACACATAATATTACTAACAATCACACATAATATTACTAACAATCACACATAATATTACTAACAATCACACATAATATTACTAACAATCACACATAATATTACTAACAATCACACATAATATTACTAACAATCACACATAATATTACTAACAATCACACATAATATTACTAACAATCACACGTAATATTACTAACAATCACACGTAATATTACAATCATACATAATATTACTAACAATCACACGTAATATTACTAACAATCACACATATTACTAACAATCACACATAATATTACTAACAATCACACATAATATTACTAACAATCACACATATTACTAACAATCACACATAATATTACTAACAATCACACGTAATATTACTAACAATCACACGTAATGTTACAATCATACATAATATTACTAACAATCACACATAATATTACTAACAATCACACGTAATATTACTAACAATCACACGTAATGTTACAATCACACATAATATTACTAACAATCACACATAATATTACTAACAATCACACATAATATTACTAACAATCACACATAATATTACTAACAATCACACGTAATATTACTAACAATCACACGTAATGTTACAATCACACATAATATTACTAACAATCACACATAATATTACTAACAATCACACATAATATTACTAACAATCACACATAATATTACTAACAATCACACATAATATTACTAACAATCACACGTAATATTACTAACAATCACACGTAATATTACAATCATACATAATATTACTAACAATCACACGTAATATTACTAACAATCATACATAATATTACTAACAATCACACGTAATATTACAATCATACATAATATTACTAACAATCACACGTAATATTACAATCATACATAATATTACTAACAATCACACGTAATATTACAATCATACATAATATTACTAACAATCACACGTAATATTACTAACAATCACACATAATATTACTAACAATCACACGTAATGTTACAATCATACATAATATTACTAACAATCACACGTAATATTACAATCATGCATAATATTACTAACAATCACACATAATATTACTAACAATCACACGTAATATTACAATCATACATATTACTAACTGTTATGGGGCTATAGGACCCAACATGTATTTATAAGTAACAGTTACTCTGGAATACCTAATTATATTGAATTGATGGGGACTTTGCTCTAAATGTCAGAAGGACTGATCAACCTTATGACTGAGAGGCAGGTGGGTCAAGCCTTTTTCTCAATATAATAGGTTATACTATAGACACACACACAATTTAAATAAGTAGTTTATAAAGTTGTATTTCTTTTTGTAAAAGTAAAATTAAGGTGTGGTAGAATTGTGGTAACTGGAGAATTGTGCTTGGCAACAGTCTTTTGTTTTGGTGGGAGGAGCTTAGCCAGGCTCTCTCTCTCTCTCCCTCTGACTGACTCTCTCTCTCTGTGGCTGACCTTCAACCTGGCAGGATCTCTGGGTCCTTCTTCTATCTTTTGGGGCATTATGTGTGCTCCAGGGGTGAGTTTTTATAATTTAAGTTGTGACCACCATACCCAGGGTGACTAAAGTGTGTCAAAACACTGGTTAGCCCAGAGTTATGTCAAGAAGAGAGGACAAAAGTTGATGGAACACACCATGTGGAGAACAGGTATGGAGTGTGTAGATTTTGTTTTGAAAATGGGAGGCTGTGATTGCATATTCTGTACATATCTATTGAGAATACAGTTATATTTTTATAGTAGAAGTTTACATATCCTGTGAAGAGGGCTGGTGAGAGGATATGAGACACTCAGGATGATCAGCCATAATGTAAGTATTACCTCTAGACAGATAAGGCCATTAAGTAAAAAGCTACCCCACACTAGAACATGTAGTGAGAACCTTACTATCAAAGTAATAAGGGACAACCAACGTAACACTAACAATCACACGTAATATTACAATCATACATAATATTACTAACAATCACACGTAATATTACTAACAATCACACGTAATGTTACAATCATACATAATATTACTAACAATCACACGTAATGTTACAATCATACATAATATTACTAACAATCACACATAATATTACTAACAATCACACATAATATTACTAACAATCACACTAATATTACTAACAATCACACGTAATATTACTAACAATCACACATAATATCACTAACACTCACACATAATATTACTAACAATCACACATAATATCACTAACAATCACATAATATCACTAACAATCACACATAATATTACTAACAATCACACATATTACTAACAATCACACATAATATTACTAACAATCACACATATCACTAACAATCACACATAATATCACTAACAATCACACATAATATCACTAACAATCACACATAATATTACTAACAATCACACATAATATTACTAACAATCACACATAATATTACTAACAATCACACATAATATCACTAACAATCACACATAATATCACTAACAATCACACGTAATATTACTAACAATCACACATAATATCACTAACAATCACACATAATATCACTAACAATCACACATAATATCACTAACAATCACACATAATATCACTAACAATCACACATAATATCACTAACAGTCACACATAATATCACTAACTTATAATTTACTTATCTCTCCACAAAAGACATCTAACAAGTTATTATATAAGTGAGAATATAGTATAACACACGTATAAGAGGGACAGTTATAGACTTCAGTAATTACATTAGCTGGAATAAATGTATTGATTATATTTGAGTTAAACGTTAGTGATTATATTAAATATAATATGCTGCTAACTGCCGGTAGAGGGAAGAAACAGGGAAGTTAAACAGTAGGTAGATAATAACAACAGGAGGTAGATAACAACAACAGGAGGTAGATAACAACAACAGTAGGTAGATAACAACAGTAGGTAGATAATAACAACAGGAGGTAGATAACTGGAGGTAGATAACAACAGTAGGTAGATAACAACAGTAGGTAGATAATAACAACAGGAGGTAGATAACAACTGGAGGTAGATAACAACAGTAGGTAGATAACAACAGTAGGTAGATAATAACAACAGGAGGTAGATAACAACAGGAGGTAGATAACAACAGTAGGTAGATAATAACAACAGGAGGTAGATAACAACAGGAGGTAGATAACAACAGTAGGTAGATAATAACAACAGGAGGTAGATAATAACAACAGGAGGTAGATAACAACTGTAGGTAGATAATAACAACAGGAGGTAGATAATAACAACAGGAGGTAGATAACAACAGGAGGTAGATAACAACAGTAGGTAGATAATAACAACAGAAGGTAGATAATAACAGGAAGTAGTTAACAGGTACAGAACAACAGGAGGTAGATAAAAGATATAGAACAGGAGGTAGATACCAACAACAGGAGGTAGATAACAGGTACAGAACAACAGGAGATAGATAACAGATAGAGAACAACAGGAGGTATATAAAAGGTACAGAACAACAACAGGAAGCAGATAGCAGGTACAGGAGGTAGACAAGAGGTAGAGAACAGGAGGTAGATAACAAGTAGAGAACAGGAGGCAGATAACAGAGAGATAACAACAGGAGGTAGATAACAGCAGAAGATAATAATGGAAATATAAACATATATGCAGTATAATGTGTCCTTTATTGACAACGTTTCGCCCACACAGTGAGGTTTTTCAAATCACAAACAGATCTACCTGGGTGGAAGGACCGCGAGTATTTATAGTCAGGTTCAGAATGTCGAGGTCAGGTGGAGAATGCTGCATCTGATGATGTACCGAGTGGGGTTATAGTCTAAAATCTTGGGTAGCTTGGAAGGGAGATTGGATAAGTTTGTGAGCAGACCTTCTGCAGTGTTCTTCCATTCCTATGTTCTTATGTGGGATAGCGATGAAGAAGTTTCTTGGCAAGTGGTTCAGCTATGTTATAGAAGCCATTATTCTGGTTGAAGTTGTTGGTCATAGAGATAAGCGATGATTCCAGGATTCTTCAGTATTGAGTGTTGTCTTCTCTGGCGATAAGTCTTGAGTTTCTGCAGTTTATTAAATGGTTGTGTGAATTACGGTGTTGTACACAGGCATTCCTTGTATCGTCAGACCTGCTTGCGTATTGGTGTTCTGAAATACTTGTTTGGAGGTCTCTTGATGTTTCGCCCATGTATAATTTGCTGCAGTCATTACAAGGGATTATGTGTACCCCTGCAGAGGATGGAAGCTTGTCCTGTCTATCACTGGTAATGTCCTTGATGGTCGTGGTTGTGGAGGTAGATACTTGGAATGAGGTACTGGAAAAGATGTTGGAAACGTGTTTGGCAATGGAGTTGGTGGTGTGGACTATGTATCTCTTCTCGGCAGTGTCTTCTCTGGGTGTGTTGAAGATGATTAATGCCCGTCGTCTGCAGTCTCTGATGAAGTGACGAGGATAGTGGAGTTTAGAAAATACTTGTTCAATTATAGTGCATTCTTCCTCAAGAAACTCATTGCTGCAGATTCTGAGTGCACGCAGGAAGAAGCCTATAATTACACCACGTTTAGTTTTGGTGTCGTG
>NC_091366.1:8126778-8164278 GCF_038502225.1 Cherax quadricarinatus
TGCAGGTACTGTACTTCCCACCTCCAGTACTGTAACATCCTCACCCATCCTTCAGAGTGCAGGTACTGTACTTCCCACATCCAGGACTGTAACATTCTCACCCATCCTTCAGAGTACAGGTACTGTACTTCCCACCTCCAGGACTGTAACATCCTCACCCATCCTTCAGAGTACAGGTACTGTACTTCCCACCTCCAGGACTGTAACATGAGTACAGGTACTGTACTTCCCACCTCCAGGACTAACATCCTCACCCATCCTTCAGAGTACAGGTACTGTACTTCCCACCTCCAGGACTGTAACATCCTCACCCATCCTTCAGAGTGCAGGTACTGTACTTCCCACCTCCAGGACTGTAACATCCTCACACATCCTTCTGAGTACAGGTACTGTACTTCCCCCACCTCCAGGACTGTAACATCCTCACTCATCCTTCAGAGTGCAGGTACCGTACTTCCCACCTCCAGGACTGTAACATCCTCACTCATCCTTCAGAGTACAGGTACCGTACTTCCCACCTCCAGGACTGTAACATCCTCACCCATCCTTCAGAGTGCAGGTACCGTACTTCCCACCTCCAGTACTGTAACATCCTCACGCATCCTTCTGAGTACAGGTACCGTACTTCCCACCTCCAGTACTGTAACATCCTCACCCATCCTTCAGAGTGCAGGTACTGTACTTCCCACCTCCAGTACTGTAACATCCTCACCCATCCTTCAGAGTGCAGGTACTGTACTTCCCACATCCAGGACTGTAACATTCTCACCCATCCTTCAGAGTACAGGTACTGTACTTCCCACCTCCAGGACTGTAACATCCTCACTCATCCTTCAGAGTGCAGGTACTGTACTTCCCACCTCCAGGACTGTAACATCCTCACCCATCCTTCTGAGTACAGGTACCGTACTTCCCACCTCCAGGACTGTAACATCCTCACCCATCCTTCAGAGTGCAGGTACTGTACTTCCCACCTCCAGGACTGTAACATCCTCACTCATCCTTCAGAGTGCAGGTACTGTACTTCCCACCTCCAGGACTGTAACATCCTCACCCATCCTTCTGAGTACAGGTACCGTACTTCCCACCTCCAGGACTGTAACATCCTCACCCATCCTTCAGAGTGCAGGTACTGTACTTCCCACCTCCAGGACTGTAACATCCTCACTCATCCTTCAGAGTACAGGTACTGTACTTCCCACCTCCAGGACTGTAACATCCTCACTCATCCTTCAGAGTGCAGGTACTGTACTTCCCACCTCCAGAACTGTAACATCCTCACTCATCCTTCAGAGTGCAGGTACTGTACTTCCCACCTCCAGGACTGTAACATCCTCACTCATCCTTCAGAGTGCAGGTACCGTACTTCCCACCTCCAGGACTGTAACATCCTCACTCATCCTTCAGAGTGCAGGTACTGTACTTCCCACCTCCAGGACTGTAACATCCTCACCCATCCTTCAGAGTACAGGTATTGTACTTCCCACCTCCAGTACTGTAACATCCTCACCCATCCTTCAGAGTGCAGGTACCGTACTTCCCACCTCCAGGACTGTAACATCCTCACCCATCCTTCAGAGTGCAGGTACTGTACTTCCCACATCCAGGACTGTAACATTCTCACCCATCCTTCAGAGTACAGGTACTGTACTTCCCACCTCCAGGACTGTAACATCCTCACTCATCCTTCAGAGTGCAGGTACTGTACTTCCCACCTCCAGGACTGTAACATCCTCACCCATCCTTCAGAGTGCAGGTACTGTACTTCCCACCTCCAGGACTGTAACATCCTCACCCATCCTTCAGAGTGCAGGTACTGTACTTCCCACCTCCAGGACTGTAACATCCTCACTTATCCTTCAGAGTGCAGGTACTGTACTTCCCACCTCCAGGACTGTAACAACCTCACCCATCCTTCAGAGTACAGGTACTGTACTTCCCAACTCCAGGACTGTAACATCCTCACCCATCCTTCAGAGTGCAGGTACTGTACTTCCCACCTCCAGGACTGTAACATCCTCACTTATCCTTCAGAGTGCAGGTACTGTACTTCCCACATCCAGGACTGTAACATCCTCACCCATCCTTCAGAGTGCAGGTACTGTACTTCCCACATCCAGGACTGTAACATCCTCACCCATCCTTCAGAGTGCAGGTACTGTACTTCCCACCTCCAGGACTGTAACATCCTCACCCATCCTTCAGAGTACAGGTATTGTACTTCCCACCTCCAGGACTGTAACATCCTCACCCATCCTTCAGAGTACAGGTACTGTACTTCCCACCTCCAGGACTGTAACATCCTCACCCATCCTTCAGAGTACAGGTACTGTACTTCCCACCTCCAGGACTAACATCCTCACCCATCCTTCAGAGTACAGGTACTGTACTTCCCACCTCCAGGACTGTAACATCCTCACCCATCCTTCAGAGTGCAGGTACTGTACTTCCCACCTCCAGGACTGTAACATCCTCACCCATCCTTCTGAGTACAGGTACCGTACTTCCCACCTCCAGGACTGTAACATCCTCACCCATCCTTCAGAGTGCAGGTACTGTACTTCCCACCTCCAGGACTGTAACATCCTCACCCATCCTTCAGAGTACAGGTACTGTACTTCCCACCTCCAGGACTGTAACATCCTCACTCATCCTTCAGAGTGCAGGTACTGTAATTCCCACCTCCAGGACTGTAACATCCTCACCCATTCTTCAGAGTGCAGGTACTGTACTTCCCACCTCCAGGACTGTAACATCCTCACCCATCCTTCAGAGTGCAGGTACTGTACTTCCCACCTCCAGGACTGTAACATCCTCACCCATCCTTCAGAGTGCAGGTACTGTACTTCCCACCTCCAGGACTGTAACATCCTCACCCATCCTTCAGAGTGCAGGTACTGTACTTCCCACCTCCAGGACTGTAACATTCTCACCCATCCTTCAGAGTACAGGTACTGTACTTCCCACCTCCAGGACTGTAACATCCTCACTCATCCTTCAGAGTGCAGGTACTGTACTTCCCACCTCCAGGACTGTAACATCCTCACCCATCCTTCAGAGTGCAGGTACTGTACTTCCCACCTCCAGGACTGTAACATCCTCACTTATCCTTCAGAGTGCAGGTACTGTACTTCCCACCTCCAGGACTGTAACAACCTCACCCATCCTTCAGAGTACAGGTACTGTACTTCCCAACTCCAGGACTGTAACATCCTCACCCATCCTTCAGAGTGCAGGTACTGTACTTCCCACCTCCAGGACTGTAACATCCTCACTTATCCTTCAGAGTGCAGGTACTGTACTTCCCACATCCAGGACTGTAACATCCTCACCCATCCTTCAGAGTGCAGGTACTGTACTTCCCACATCCAGGACTGTAACATCCTCACCCATCCTTCAGAGTGCAGGTACTGTACTTCCCACCTCCAGGACTGTAACATCCTCACCCATCCTTCAGAGTACAGGTATTGTACTTCCCACCTCCAGGACTGTAACATCCTCACCCATCCTTCAGAGTACAGGTATTGTACTTCCCACCTCCAGGACTGTAACATCCTCACCCATCCTTCAAAGTACAGGTATTGTACTTCCCACCTCCAGGACTGTAACATCCTCACCCATCCTTCAGAGTACAGGTATTGTACTTCCCACCTCCAGGATTGTAACATCCTCACCCATCCTTCAGGGTACAGGTATTGTACTTCCCACCTCCAGGACTGTAACATCCTCACCCATCCTTCAGAGTACAGGTATTGTACTTCCTACCTCCAGGACTGTAACATCCTCACTCATCCTTCAGAGTACAGGTATTGTACTTCCCACCTCCAGGACTGTAACATCCTCACCCATCCTTCAGAGTACAGGTATTGTACTTCCCACCTCCAGGACTGTAACATCCTCACCCATCCTTCAGAGTACAGGTATTGTACTTCCCACCTCCAGGACTGTAACATCCTCACCCATCCTTCTGAGTGCAGGTACTGTACTTCCCACCTCCAGGACTGTAACATCCTCACCCATCCTTCAGAGTACAGGTACTGTACTTCCCACCTCCAGGACTGTAACATCCTCACCCATCCTTCAGAGTACAGGTATTGTACTTCCCACCTCCAGGACTGTAACATCCTCACCCATCCTTCAGAGTACAGGTATTGTACTTCCCACCTCCAGGACTGTAACATCCTCACCCATCCTTCAGAGTGCAGGTACTGTACTTCCCACCTCCAGGACTGTAACATCCTCACCCATCCTTCAGAGTACAGGTATTGTACTTCCCACCTCCAGGACTGTAACATCCTCACCCATCCTTCAGAGTGCAGGTACTGTACTTCCCACCTCCAGGACTGTAACATCCTCACCCATCCTTCAGAGTACAGGTACTGTACTTCCCACCTCCAGGACTGTAACATCCTCACCCATCCTTCAGAGTACAGGCACTGTACTTCCCACCTCCAGGCCTCAAGTCCGGCTAACAGGTGTTCCTGAATCCCTTCCTAGCCTTACCGTTGCTACCACGCAACAGCACGTAATATCCCCGCTTGTCTCCACTCCAATCTAACACACTCACACAAACCTGTTGGATGCTCAAGCCCCAACCACTTATAACCTTCCACCTCACACTCTGATACGATCCCCAACAACTTCCACCCTGGATCAGGATGACTGACACCAGTTTCCTGACGAACCTTACCTAACCTAACCTAACTGACACCACAATTAAGGCCGGCATTACGCGGCCTTTCCCGGCACCTTCTTAGTCCTGCATAATCCAGGAACAATTTTTGAGCGAATAATTTTTCCAGGGCACTAAGGCTCATTGACAGGGACGGAGTAAGTGGCACGTCAATTCCCTTGTCTTCTAATAATATGTTATTTTTTCCCTTATAATCTACCTTGTCTATAATTACCATCTCATTTGCTATGACTGCTTTCGTAAGGTGAAGTCCAGGATCTTTCATTAATTCATGGTATAACTTAACAAATATTTGATGACAGTTATGTGTGTATATATATATATGTGTGTGTGTGTGTGTGTGTGTGTGTGTGTGTGTGTGTGTGGTGACAGTGTTGGTGTGTATGTGTGTGTGTATGGTGACAGTGTTGGTGTGTGTGTGTGTGTGTGGCGAAAGTGTTGGTGTGTGTGTGTGGTGACAATACTGGTGTGTGAATAACAGCAGTGTTGTAGTTAGTAATACCAATGCTGGTGTGAGTAACGACAGTACTGCTCATCCAAACCTCACAACACACCATCTTAACAAAGGTTCATGCAAAGTGCACCTCGTCCACTTATGCCAGGTCATAAGAGGCTGATAAGTGGACTTAATAATACAAGAGTAAATCCTAGAACGAGAGCTTGAGACGCAATATAGAAAAGCTAAACGTGATAACTTTACCTAGAGGAAGAAGCTAGACTCAACTCAGCATTCCCTAAGAGACTAAGCTGACCTATACGCAGCATTCACTGGATGTAAGATTTTGCTAGGAAACTCAAGCTGAAGTTTTTTGATAGCCAAATTCTTATAACTTCAGGAATGTATAGTGGAGAGGTCAGGGTGTGAGGTAATATTCTGTCTTGTAGTGGAGAGGTCAGGGTGTGAGGTAATATTCTGTCTTGTAGTGGAGAGGTCAGGGTGTGGGGTAATATTCTCAGTCTTGTAGTGGAGAGGTCAGGGTGTGAGGTAATATTCTGTCTTGTAGTGGAGAGGTCAGGGTGTGGGGTAATATTCTCAGTCTTGTAGTGGAGAGGTCAGGGTGTGAGGTAATATTCTGTCTTGTAGTGGAGAGGTCAGGGTGTGAGGTAATATTCTGTCTTGTAGTGGAGAGGTCAGGGTGTGAGGTAATATTCTCAGTCTTGTAGTGGAGAGGTCAGGGTGTGAGGTAATATTCTCAGTCTTGTAGTGGAGAGGTCAGGGTGTGAGGTAATATTCTCAGTCTTGTAGTGGAGAGGTCAGGGTGTGAGGTAATATTCTCAGTCTTATAGTGGAGAGGTCAGGGTGTGAGGTAATATTCTCAGTCTTATAGTGGAGAGGTCAGGGTGTGAGGTAATATTCTCAGTCTTGTAGTGGAGAGGTCAGGGTGTGAGGTAATATTCTCAGTCTTATAGTGGAGAGGTCAGGGTGTGAGGTAATATTCTCAGTCTTGTAGTGGAGAGGTCAGGGTGTGAGGTAATATTCTCAGTCTTATAGTGGAGAGGTCAGGGTGTGAGGTAATATTCTCAGTCTTATAGTGGAGAGGTCAGGGTGTGAGGTAATATTCTCAGTCTTGTAGTGGAGAGGTCAGGGTGTGAGGTAATATTCTCAGTCTTATAGTGGAGAGGTCAGGGTGTGAGGTAATATTCTCAGTCTTATAGTGGAGAGGTCAGGGTGTGAGGTAATATTCTCAGTCTTGTAGTGGAGAGGTCAGGGTGTGAGGTAATATTCTCAGTCTTGTAGTGGAGAGGTTAGGGTGTGAGGTAATATTCTGTCTTGTAGTGGAGAGGTCAGGGTGTGAGGTAATATTCTCAGTCTTGTAGTGGAGAGGTCAGGGTGTGAGGTAATATTCTCAGTCTTGTAGTGGAGAGGTCAGGGTGTGAGGTAATATTCTCAGTCTTGTAGTGGAGAGGTCAGGGTGTGAGGTAATATTCTCAGTCTTGTAGTGGAGAGGTCAGGGTGTGAGGTAATATTCTCAGTCTTGTAGTGGAGAGGTCAGGGTGTGAGGTAATATTCTCAGTCTTGTAGTGGAGAGGTCAGGGTGTGAGGTAATATTCTCAGTCTTGTAGTGGAGAGGTCAGGGTGTGAGGTAATATTCTCAGTCTTGTAGTGGAGAGGTCAGGGTGTGAGGTAATATTCTCAGTCTTGTAGTGGAGAGGTCAGGGTGTGAGGTAATATTCTCAGTCTTGTAGTGGAGAGGTCAGGGTGTGAGGTAATATTCTCAGTCTTGTAGTGGAGAGGTCAGGGTGTGAGGTAATATTCTCAGTCTTGTAGTGGAGAGGTCAGGGTGTGAGGTAATATTCTCAGTCTTGTAGTGGAGAGGTCAGGGTGTGAGGTAATATTCTCAGTCTTGTAGTGGAGAGGTCAGGGTGTGAGGTAATATTCTCAGTCTTGTAGTGGAGAGGTCAGGGTGTGAGGTAATATTCTCAGTCTTGTAGTGGAGAGGTCAGGGTGTGAGGTAATATTCTCAGTCTCGTAGTGGAGAGGTCAGGGTGTGAGGTAATATTCTCAGTCTTGTAGTGGAGAGGTCAGGGTGTGAGGTAACATTCTCAGTCTTGTAGTGGAGAGGTCAGGGTGTGAGGTAATATTCTCAGTCTCGTAGTGGAGAGGTCAGGGTGTGAGGTAACATTCTCAGTCTTGTAGTGGAGAGGTCAGGGTGTGAGGTAATATTCTCAGTCTTGTAGTGGAGAGGTCAGGGTGTGAGGTAACATTCTCAGTCTTGTAGTGGAGAGGTCAGGGTGTGAGGTAATATTCTCAGTCTCGTAGTGGAGAGGTCAGGGTGTGAGGTAACATTCTCAGTCTTGTAGTGGAGAGGTCAGGGTGTGAGGTAATATTCTCAGTCTTGTAGTGGAGAGGTCAGGGTGTGAGGTAATATTCTCAGTCTCGTAGTGGAGAGGTCAGGGTGTGAGGTAACATTCTCAGTCTTGTAGTGGAGAGGTCAGACACTAAGGTAACATCCTCAGTTTTATTTATACTCACAAAGGAACCAGACTCACGTCCTCTCTTAAAATTATTTAGACAAGAAATTTCTAAATCTAAAACTACCAATCAGCACCCGGTCTCTGGTCAAGCATGCTCTAGTCCACGGTACCAGCACTCAATATATATATATATATATATATATATATATATATATATATATATATATATATATATATATATATATATATATATATATATATATATATATATATATATATATATATATATATATATATATATATAAATTTTTGAAAGAACCTTTGAGACGAAAATCCAAAAATCTTGATTAAATTTGCCATGCCCTACTAAAGAGGCAGATAATTGATAAAGATAAAGGGGCAGAAGGGAGAGTAAATATAAGTAGGCAGAATCCACTTATACATCAGTGGTTCTTGAAAAATAATGAAACTGGTCAATCTAATTATGATAAAATATGAACCACGCTCCTAGTGTCAGCCATCTTGGTTGAGTCAAATACTCTTTACTAAATAAAAAAAAATGTTTTAACAATATTATTATATACGATTGTAAGCTCATCCACATGATTCAAAGCTCAGCTTAGTGCTATATATCTTAAGTATTATTTTTGTACTGCAGTTCAGTAAGCAATTGGTTTTAACATAACGGGCAAAAGATGTCTTTTTTTATAAGTGCCTAGTACGGTTAAAATTATCATGAATGTTTGGTTATTTAAAAAAATAGGTATAAAAATGATTGTGAAAAGTCAAAACATGCCGATATATTAAATGCTAGTATAAATGTAGCTAGCAATCGTGTAAATGGCAGTAGGCTAGGTTATCATGCTCTCAAAAACTGGCCTATGAACTCCGTTGCAAATTACCTGTTGTTGCATGAAAGTAAGATAAATGCATATTAATCACTCTTGCAACCCACCACCTAATATTGTCTCATATAGCAATGCACAAGTCGAAAAAAACATGACATTTCAAACGATTTTTAAAGACAGGGAAACACATAACAGAACTGAGACCTCATTCACATCTCTGAAGTGTGGTGACGTAAGTTTACGTGCGGCCTTAGCTCCGTACGAGTATATATATGCTGTGTACAAGTACCTTGAGGGTATTTATAGACTTTATTGTTATATAGGTTGAGGTGTAGATAAATGCTGTTTAATACGGACAAGACGGAGAATCAGACACATATGTAACATCTGGGTATCTTTATTTATAGATTTCCCCATCCAGTAGCACCGTAGTCTTCCAGACTACGGTGGTCTTCACCAACTTCAAGACTGAGGGACTGATTACCTTTTGTTAATATTTCTACATTCTTCACATTATGTCATTGTATTGATAAAGTCACTGGAGGGCGAAACGTCAACAAATACAGATACCCAGATGTTGTACTTGTGTCTTAAATCTTGACATAAGTTGAGTGGTGAAGCCAGCAGAAGGTCTCAGTCATGTGACCGAGGTCACAGCTCTATATATTTATCGTAACAAATAAAAACGAACACATATAGAGGAACAACCTTCACTTTCGTGCAACACTAAACGCACAGAAGAACACTGGTAACACATAAGTTCACAGTGAGACTTGCCAACATGTAACACATACATCCAATTATTCTATAATAGTAACTAATTCACAATATATACAAATCAACAAATAAATAGGTAGAAACACAATTATCATTAATACGAAGACATTAATGATGACTCAGTACCAAGGGTTGAGTAAAACACACACACACATACACACACATACACACACACACATACACACACACATACACACACACATACACACACACACACATACACACACATACACACACACACACATACACACACACACATACACACACACACACACACACACACACACACACACACACACACACACACACACACACACACACATACACACACATACACACACACACACACACACACACACACACATACACACACACACACACACACACACACACACACACATACACACACACACACACACACACACACACACACACACACACACACACACACACACACACACACACACACACACACACACACACACACACACACACACACACACACACACACACACACACACACACACACACACACACACACACACACACACACACACACACGGCTGAGAGGCAAGCAGGAGTTCCGGAGTGTGTACCTCGATCGAGACAGAACACAGGACGAAAGGAAGACGATGAAAGAGAGAGTTCAAAAACGAAAGGAGAAATGGGAGGAAATGAAAAAGGAGAGCAGAATAACCCAGGATCAAATGGAAGGACAAGCACACCCCCCAGAAACACCTGCAGAAGGACTCCAGCCACGACACCCCCAAGGCAACTGAACAATCCAAACGAACCATCACACACCGATCCCTCTGTTCCCCCCCCCCCGCACCACAGTTACAGTATTAGAACAGAAGTTGAAGGTTTGGTACACAAATGCAGATGGATTAACGAATAAACATGAGGAATGGCAAGAAAGAATCAATGAGAAGTCCCCAGACATCATAGCAGTTACAGAAACAAAACTCACGGAGACAATAACAGATGCAATCTTCCCACCAGGATACCAGATCATGAGGAAAGATAGAAGGGGCAGAGGGGGAGGTGGGGTTGCTCTGCTAGTAAAAAACAGATGGAAATTCGAGAAAATGGAAGGCATAGATGAGACGGGAGAAAGAGACTACATAGCAGGTACACTTCAGTCTGGGGAACACAAAGTGGTCATTGCAGTGATGCATAATCCACCACAGAACTGCAGGAGGCCAAGAGAGGAATATGAAGAGAGCAACAGAGCAATGGTGGACACACTTGCTGAGGTGGCAAGAAGAGCTCACTCCAGCAGAGCAAAGTTGCTGGTTATGGGGGATTTCAACCACAGGGAGATTGACTGGGAAAACCTGGAGCCACATGGGGGTCCCGAAACATGGAGAGCCAGGATGTTGGACGTGGTGCTGGAAAACCTCATGCACCAACATGTTAAGGACACTACCAGAGTGAGAGGGGAGGATGAACCAGCAAGATTGGACCTTGTGTTCACCCTGGGCAGCTCAGACATTGAGGATATCAAGTATGAGAGTCCCCTAGGAGCTAGCGACCACGTGGTTCTGTGCTTTGAATACATAGTAGAGCTGCAAGTGGAGAGAATAACAGGAGTTGAATGGGAAAAGCCTGACCATAAAAGAGGGGACTACATAGGGTTGAAGAACTTCCTGCGGGAGGTCCAGTGGGACAGAGAACTGGCAGGAAAGCCAGTAAATGAAATGATGGAATATGTAACAACAAAATGCAAGGAGGCAGTGGAAAGGTTTATTCCCAAGGGCAACAGTAACAACGGGAAGACCAGAACGAGCCCCTGGTTTACCCGACGGTGTTACTAAGGAGGCAAAGCCAAAGTGCAATAGAGAATGGAAAAAATACAGAAGGCAGAGAACACACGAAAATAGGGAGATCAGTCGCAGAGCCAGGAATGAGTATGCACAGGTAAGGAGGGAGGCCCAGCGACAGTATGAAAATGACATAGCATCGAGAATCAAGACTGACCCGAAACTGTTGTATAGCCACATCAGGAGGAAGACAACAGTCAAAGACCAGGTGATCAGATTAAGGACAGAAGGTGGAGAACTCACAAGAAATGATCAGGAGGTATGTGAGGAGCTGAACAGGAGATTTAAGGAAGTGTTTACAGTAAAGACAGGAAGGGCTGTGGGAAGACAGCACAGAAGGGAACATCAAGAGGGAATATACCAACAAGTGTTGGATGACATACGAACAACTGAGGAGGAGGTGAAGAAGCTCCTAAGTGACCTTGACACCTCAAAGGCGATGGGACCGGACAACATCTCCCCATGGGTCCTTAGAGAAGGAGCAGAGATGCTGTGCATGCCTCTAACCACAATCTTCAACACATCCCTTGAAACTGGGCAACTACCTGAGAAATGGAAGACAGCTAATGTGGTCCCCATATTTAAGAAAGGAAACAGAAACGAGGCGCTAAACAACAGACCTGTGTCTCTGACATGTATTGTGTGCAAAGTCATGGAGAAGATTATCAGGAGGAGAGTGGTCGAACACCTGCAAAGGAACAAGATTATAAATGAAAACCAGCATGGGTTCATGGAAGGCAAATCTTGTATCACAAACCTCCTGGAGTTTTATGACAAGGTAACAGAAGTAAGACACGAGAGAGAGGGGTGGGTAGATTGCGTTTTCCTAGACTGCAGGAAGGCCTTTGACACAGTTCCCCACAAGAGATTAGTGCAGAAGCTGGAGGATCAGGCGCATGTAAAAGGGAGGGCACTGCAATGGATCAGGGAATACCTGACAGGGAGGCAGCAACGAGTCATGGTACGTGAAGAGGTATCAGAGTGGGCGCCTGTTACGAGCGGGGTCCCACAGGGGTCAGTTCTAGGACCAGTGCTATTTTTGATATATGTGAACGACATGATGGAAGGAATAGACTCTGAAGTGTCCCTGTTCGCAGATGATGTGAAGTTGATGAGAAGAATTAAATCGGACGAGGATGAGGCAGGACTGCAAAGAGACCTGGACAGGCTGGACATGTGGTCCAGTAACTGGCTTCTCGAATTTAATCCAGCGAAATGCAAAGTCATGAAGATTGGGGAGGGGCAAAGAAGACCGCAGACAGAGTATAGGCTAGGTGGACAAAGACTACAGACCTCACTCAGGGAGAAAGACCTTGGGGTGACCATAACACCGAGCACGTCTCCGGAGGCACACATAAACCAAATAACTGCTGCAGCATACGGGCGCCTGGCAAACCTGAGAATAGCGTTCTGATACCTTAATAAGGAATCGTTCAAGACACTGTACACTGTGTATGTTAGGCCCATACTGGAGTATGCAGCACCAGTCTGGAACCCACACCTGGTCAAGCACGTCAAGAAGTTAGAGAAAGTACAAAGGTTTGCAACAAGGCTAGTCCCAGAGCTCAAGGCAATGTCGTACGAGGAAAGGTTAAGGGAAATCGGACTGACGACACTGGAGGACAGAAGGGTCAGGGGAGACATGATAACGACATACAAGATACTGCGGGGAATAGACAAGGTGGACAGAGATAGAATGTTCCAGAGAGGGGACACAGGGACAAGGTGTCACAACTGGAAGCTGAAGACTCAGACGAGTCACAGGAACGTTAGGAAGTATTTCTTCAGTCATAGAGTTGTCAGGGAGTGGAATAGCCTAGCAAGTGAAGTAGTGGAGGCAGGAACCATACATAGTTTTAAGAAGAGGTATGATAAAGCTCAGGAAGCAGAGAGAGAGAGGACCTAGTAGCGATCAGAGAAGAGGCGGGGCCAGGAACTGAGTCTCGACCCCTGCAACCACAATTAGGTGAGTACAATTAGGTGAGTACACACACACACACACACACACACACACACACACACACACACACACACACACACACACACACACACACACACACACACATACACACACACACACACAAACAGTACAACAAACGAGTCAGTAACCTTGAAAGTAAACGTCTCGTTGAACACAGGATTGAGGGTCTTCCGATGAACCTTTGTTTCAAACTTTTTTTTTTTGTCTGGTAATAGATAGACCTGCAATAAAATAATCATATTAATATACATATATATATATATACATATTACGTCAAGTGTGATTTATAATTAATCTTGATGTTCTGGCTTCGAAATGTGACAGGTAATTTTAAGATAGCATTACGGATTTAAGTCTGGGAGGATGATGCGTCAACTGTTGTATTGTTGCGTTGATTGTCACCACTCAGATGTTGTAGTGTCAGTCACCACTCAGATGTTGTAGTGTCAGTCACCACTCAGATGTTGTAGTGTCAGTCACCACTCAGATGTTGTAGTGTCAGTCACCACTCAGATGTTGTAGTGTCAGTCACCACTCATGTTGTAGTGTCAGTCACCACTCAGATGTTGTAGTGTCAGTCACCACTCAGATGTTGTAGTGTCAGTCACCACTCAGATGTTGTAGTGTCAGTCACCACTCAGATGTTGTAGTGTCAGTCACCACTCAGATATTGTAGTGTCAGTCACCACTCAGATGTTGTAGTGTCAGTCACCACTCAGATGTTGTAGTGTCAGTCACCACTCAGATGTTGTAGTGTCAGTCACCACTCAGATGTTGTAGTGTCAGTCACCACTCAGATGTTGTAGTGTCAGTCACCACTCAGATGTTGTAGTGTCAGTCACCACTCAGAAGTTGTAGTGTCAGTCACCACTCAGATGTAGTGTCAGTCACCACTCAGATGTTGTAGTGTCAGTCACCACTCAGATGTTGTAGTGTCAGTCACCACTCAGATGTTGTAGTGTCAGTCACCACTCAGATGTTGTAGTGTCAGTCACCACTCAGATGTTGTAGTGTCAGTCACCACTCAGATGCTGTAGTGTCAGTCACCACTCAGATGTTGTAGTGTCAGTCACCACTCAGATGTTGTAGTGTCAGTCACCACTCAAGTACTGTACAGTCACAACGTCACCACTCAGATGTTGTAGTGTCAGTCACCACTCAGATGTTGTAGTGTCAGTCACCACTCAAGTACTGTACAGTCACAACGTCACCACTCAGATGTTGTAGTGTCAGTCACCACTCAAGTACTGTACAGTCACAACGTCACCACTCAGATGTTGTAGTGTCAGTCATCACTCAGATGTTGTAGTGTCAGTCACCACTCAGATGTTGTAGTGTCAGTCATCACTCAGATGTTGTAGTGTCAGTCACCACTCAGATGTTGTAGTGTCAGTCATCACTCAGATGTTGTAGTGTCAGTCACCACTCAGATGTTGTAGTGTCAGTCACCACTCAGATGTTGTAGTGTCAGTCACCACTCAGATGTTGTAGTGTCAGTCATCACTCAGATGTTGTAGTGTCAGTCATCACTCAGATGTTGTAGTGTCAGTCATCACTCAGATGTTGTAGTGTCAGTCATCACTCAAGTACTGTACAGTCACAACGTCACCACTCAGATGTTGTAGTGTCAGTCACCACTCAGATGTTGTAGTGTCAGTCATCACTCAGATGTTGTAGTGTCAGTCATCACTCAAGTACTGTACAGTCACAACGTCACCACTCAGATGTTGTAGTGTCAGTCATCACTCAGATGTTGTAGTGTCAGTCACCACTCAGATGTTGTAGTGTCAGTCATCACTCAGATGTTGTAGTGTCAGTCACCACTCAGATGTTGTAGTGTCAGTCATCACTCAGATGTTGTAGTGTCAGTCACCACTCAGATGTTGTAGTGTCAGTCACCACTCAGATGTTGTAGTGTCAGTCACCACTCATATGTTGTAGTGTCAGTCATCACTCAGATGTTGTAGTGTCAGTCATCACTCAGATGTTGTAGTGTCAGTCATCACTCAGATGTTGTAGTGTCAGTCATCACTCAAGTACTGTACAGTCACAACGTCACCACTCAGATGTTGTAGTGTCAGTCACCACTCAGATGTTGTAGTGTCAGTCATCACTCAGATGTTGTAGTGTCAGTCATCACTCAAGTACTGTACAGTCACAACGTCACCACTCAGATGTTGTAGTGTCAGTCACCACTCAGATGTTGTAGTGTCAGTCACCACTCAAGTACTGTACAGTCACAACGTCACCACTCAGATGTTGTAGTGTCAGTCACCACTCAGATGTTGTAGTGTCAGTCACCACTCAGATGTTGTAGTGTCAGTCACCACTCAGATGTTGTAGTGTCAGTCATCACTCAGATGTTGTAGTGTCAGTCACCACTCAAGTACTGTACAGTCACAACGTCACCACTCAGATGTTGTAGTGTCAGTCACCACTCAAGTACTGTACAGTCACAACGTCACCACTCAGATGTTGTAGTGTCAGTCACCACTCAAGTACTGTACAGTCACAACGTCACCACTCAGATGTTGTAGTGTCAGTCACCACTCAAGTACTGTACAGTCACAGCGTCACCACTCAGATGTTGTAGTGTCAGTCACCACTCAGATGTTGTAGTGTCAGTCATCACTCAAGTACTGTACAGTCACAACGTCACCACTCAGATGTTGTAGTGTCAGTCATCACTCAGATGTTGTAGTGTCAGTCACCACTCAAGTACTGTACAGTCACAGCGTCACCACTCAGATGTTGTAGTGTCAGTCACCACTCAAGTACTGTACAGTCACAACGTCACCACTCAGATGTAGTGTCAGTCACCACTCAGATGTTGTAGTGTCAGTCATCACTCAGATGTTGTAGTGTCAGTCACCACTCAAGTACTGTACAGTCACAACGTCACCACTCAGATGTTGTAGTGTCAGTCACCACTCAGATGTTGTAGTGTCAGTCACCACTCAGATGTTGTAGTGTCAGTCACCACTCAGATGTTGTAGTGTCAGTCATCACTCAGATGTTGTAGTGTCAGTCACCACTCAGATGTTGTAGTGTCAGTCACCACTCAGATGTTGTAGTGTCAGTCACCACTCAGATGTTGTAGTGTCAGTCACCACTCAGATGTTGTAGTGTCAGTCATCACTCAGATGTTGTAGTGTCAGTCACCACTCAAGTACTGTACAGTCACAACGTCACCACTCAGATGTTGTAGTGTCAGTCACCACTCAGATGTTGTAGTGTCAGTCACCACTCAGATGTTGTAGTGTCAGTCACCACTCAGATGTTGTAGTGTCAGTCACCACTCAGATGTTGTAGTGTCAGTCACCACTCAGATGTTGTAGTGTCAGTCACCACTCAGATATTGTAGTGTCAGTCACCACTCAAGTACTGTACAGTCACAACGTCACCACTCAGATGTTGTAGTGTCAATCACCACTCAGATGTTGTAGTGTCAGTCACCACTCAGATGTTGTAGTGTCAGTCACCACTCAGATGTTGTAGTGTCAGTCATCACTCAGATGTTGTAGTGTCAGTCATCACTCAAGTACTGTACAGTCACAACGTCACCACTCAGATGTTGTAGTGTCAGTCACCACTCAGATGTTGTAGTGTCAGTCACCACTCAGATGTTGTAGTGTCAGTCATCACTCAAGTACTGTACAGTCACAACGTCACCACTCAGATGTTGTAGTGTCAGTCACCACTCAGATGTTGTAGTGTCAGTCACCACTCAAGTACTGTACAGTCACAACGTCACCACTCAGATGTTGTAGTGTCAAGGAATGCCACTCGTCCAGTGCCAGGAGACACTGGGAATCACAGCAGCAGAAGCAGCTAGGGTAAACATCACCAACCTTGACATAAGGATCACTGGTACCACCCATGTCCAGCGCTGGTAGTTCCTCACACTGGATCGCTGTCACGCTGAGACTGTTAGAATTGAAGTCGTATTCCAGCTGCAAGACAACGAATATACACAAGAGTTACTGAAAATATACATGGAGGTATAGCTGCAGTTTTGTATAATGCAAAATATGATGCTGAGGATAACTAGTCTTAATTTCAAGGGGAAATGTTAAAGCCGTGGTGGTGATAGAAGGTCTGGGGTCAGGGAAGCGTTAATCCTGGGACCAGGGAAGAGTGCTTAATTGTCCACTTACTGAGGAATATATAGATAGTATAATAACCTATGTGACACATCAAGATATTAATGAAAATAAGATACAAAATATATTAAGCAAATTTCCTAAATGTGTGAATTGTAGATATAAATCCAGATGTACACCTGTTAACCCTTCTGGGGCATAGTTCCTATGCATTTTGTGTATCCATATACTCTTGCGGTACCATCCACAGGATGGACGTGTGTTGTACAATAAACTAGCAACTTAGGTGGCAAAATCCAAAAACAAAATCGAATCTCCTACCTTGAAATTAAGACGTCCTAGTTTTTCTTCGCTTTTCTTACTCTCTCCTTCCTCAGCCATGTCCTCAGCGTTCTCTGTCAGCTCCTCCATGTCAGCCTGGCCCATACACCGAGAAATACACACAAAAATAATCTGTATAAATCATGGTAATTAATACCGACAAATTGGTTTAAGATAATGTGGACAAACACTACTAAATATGGAAAAGGAGACATGTTTCGCCACATAGAGCCTTCATTAGTCCAGTACAAGGAAGAGTAGTGAAGATCTGGACGAGGTTGAGGTAATCAGTCCATCAGTCTTGATGGACTGATTATATCGACTCCAGGTCTAAATCTTCAAAATCTATGCTAGGTTAGTTCCATTTATTTTGAGTAAAAAAAAACCCAAACAGGCCAAAAATACAAATGTCTCAATTTTATAAACCAATTCAATGTTAAAAAATACAATACAAATTATCAGTAGCTAAACTGAATATTAACAACATTTACTTACCAAGACATTGCCATTGTTATTTTTTACTTATTATTCTTTTGGTACTTTAATTTGTGAATTTTATTTTGTCAATTTAAATCTAGTTATATTCTTGATCTTGTTAACAACATATATCAGACCCTAGTGCAATTGCAAGTACCATTTCAATTTGTATTTTTATATTATAAGTTTATATTATAATTCCTACTCTAAGATTGTTTTCATATCTTAGTGACTATATTGTGTGTGCAATTAGTGTATATTTCAATTATATTATTGTTCAAGGCCCTTAACTATCTTTTGCTAACTAGTACCAACTTCCTCATATATTTTTTTTTCTACTTTTTTTTTATTACTTTGCTACCTTAACTTGCATATTTTATGTTGTCAATTTAAATCTAGTTATACTCTAATTCTTGTAAACAACTTATATAAGACCTTAGTGCAATTACAATTAAGAGTCTTGTGCCTTTTTTATATTATTAGATTAAACTCAGTTGTACTATAGCTCATTCTAGCTCAATACATAGACTATACCAAAGTCATTATATTAGACCTTAGTGCAATTACTAGTGAGAGTCTGGTGCTATTTTTAATTTGTATTTTTATATTATTAGTTTATACCTAGTTGTACTTTAGTTCATTCCAGCACAACACACAGACAACATCAACTTCATTATGTGTAGTAGTGACTATACTCTACATGACCAAAATACTCTAGCTATATACTTGTCCAAACTTCCTACCACTACAGATATCAGTACTAGAACTCAACACACAACTCAGGATATAAATAACCATAATTTAAACCTAGAAGATGATTGATCACGTTGACCCTGATCTAAACCTCCATAATCTGACACCCAATCAAAACCTATTGGAAAGTAACTGCCTTTATTACACAGCATCACAAGCCACCACTATCCTAAACAATGCTAAAAGTCTATCAGTACTTAACTACAACATCAGGTCCTTAATCAAACACTATGATGACCTCCTAGCACTCCTTGAATCACTAAAGACACCCTTCTCCTGCATTATTCTTACTGAGACCTGGCTTAATTAAGCAGGACACAATAGATATCTACCCTCTACCAGGATACACAGCAATCCACAACTGCAGACCAAACCAAGTTGGGGGTGGTACTGCAGTCTATTACTCTAACCAACTATCTTGTATTAGCACCACTTGCTTTAGTAATGAATATGGAGAATACATTTTTGCTAATTTTACTGTAAAAAACCTTAAGACGCCTATAACAATCGGTGCCATTTACCGGATACCCCACACAAACATCCCAAATTTCAGTGAGAAACTAAAGGCACTAATAACAAACAGACAAATGAATAAGCACCACCTTCTCTTAGCTGGAGACTTCAACATCAACCTTGGCTTACTAGATGATCAGCCTGTAACTGATTTCATCAACAATATGAACAACACACTTCTCATACCAACAATAACTAAACCAACCAGGCTCACTGAAACAAGTGCAACCATAAGAGACCACATATGGACCAATATACTAGCCCCCCTTAAATCAGGGATAATCACAGATAGCACTACAGACCACTATCCAACCTTCCTCTTAACAAACATTAGTAAACCACCACTTGAATACAACAAAGTCTCATTTAGACTCCATGACGAGGCCTCAATAAGGAAGTTCACAGCTGACCTAGAGACTGTTGACTGGCCTACAGAATTCTCCGAGGCCAATGGTATTGATGACTGGACAGACATTTTTCTTAACAAATTACTTAGACTATACAACAAACATTGTCCTATAAAAACGAAACAGATCACAAACAAACGGCTTGGTTGCCCATGGCTAACCAGCACCATTCTGAAATCCATTGAAAGCCAAACAACTATACTACTCCAGTAGATTCACTGACACAAGAGGAGATATAAAAAAGACCTGGAAAACATTCTCTCAGATTCTAGGGACCCACAAACTGAAAAAAAACAAGAATATTGCCCTAACTAAACCTAATGAAACACCACTGCATCCCACTGACACAGCTAACAAGATAAACGACTTATTCTCAACCATAGGTTCTAATCTCGCCAATAAAATCCCACATACCAATGCCCATGCCGGGGACTACCTAGATGGGAATTTCCCAAATTCCTTCTATCTTTCTCCAACTGAGCCCATGGAAGTCACCGAGATTATAAAGTCACTTAAAAATAACTCAGGGAATCTGTCTCATGTCCCACCATTATTGTACAAGAGAGCGGCCCATGTTCTCTCGCATGTTATCTCATTACTTTTTAACAAGTCACTAGAAACTAGCACCTTCCCGAAACTACTCAAGACGGCAAGGGTTACACCAATACATAAAGGTGGTGACCCTACAGATTTAAACAACTATAGGCCAATATCAAACTTACCATTGCTATCCAAAATCTTTGAGAAACTCGTGCACAGGAGACTATATTCATTTATAACGGCACAAAACATACTCAACCCCTGCCAATTTGGATTCAGGAAAAATAAAAGCACTAATGATGCAATCATAAAAATGCTAGATCTGCTTTACACAGCATTGGAAAATAAGGAATATCCACTAGGAATTTTTATTGACCTAAGAAAAGCTTTTGACACAGTAGACCACGACATCCTACTCCACAAACTTGACCATTATGGTATAAGAGGCCATGCGCTTGCATATTTCAAATCTTACCTTACTAATAGGTATCAGTATGTCACCATTAAAGACACAGCATCAACAACACAGCCACTTGATACTGGAGTTCCGCAGGGAAGTGTCCTTGGTCCCCTGCTCTTCCTCATATACATCAATGATCTTCCAAACGTATCTCAACACCTGAACCCCATTCTCTTTGCTGACGACACGACTTATGTCATCTCTCACCCTAATCTTGCCACCCTCAACACCATGATAGCCAATAAACTTACGCTTAAAACTGACAAAACCTACTTCATTATGTTTGGTAGCAGAGCAGGAGATGCACAAATTAACATTAAGATCGACAACACTCTAATTGCCAGGCATAATGAGGGCAAATTCCTAGGCCTATACCTCGACAACAACCTGAACTTCAGCACCCATATCCAACACATAACCAAAAAAGTATCCAAAACGGTTGGGATCCTCTCCAAGATACGATACTACGTGCCGCAAACTGCCCTTCTCACACTTATATATCTTATATATCCATACCTCACCTATGCTATCTGTGCTTGGGGTTCAACTGCAGCAACACACCTAAAGCCAATAATAACCCAACAAAAAGCCGCAGTAAGAATAATCACTAAATCCCATCCCTGGCAACACCCCCCCCCCCACTCTTCATAGATCTAAACTTACTCCCTGTTCAGAACATCCACACTTACTACTGTGCAATCTACATCTACAGGACCTTAAATTCCAATATTAACCTTGACCTAAAGCGATTTCTTGATAGTTGCGACAGAACCCACAGGCACAACACCAGACACAAACATCTCTATGACATTCCCCGTGTCCGACTAAACCTTTAGAAAAATTCAATGTATGTCAAAGGCCCTAAAATCTGGAACACCCTACCTGAAAATTCTAAAACTGCAGACACATTCATCACCTTCAAAACTACCATCAGAAAACATCTTATCTCCCTGATACACCCCATCAACTAACTACACGAATACCACCTGGTGGTTAACACTTACACTCACTCACCCATTTGACCATAAAAAAATATCAATCTCAATCTCAAAATAATGAATCTTAACTAATCATAAGTTGGCCTGTGATACTCCAATACTGAAACTATGTATAGTGCCAAAACAAAAGCATTCACATTGCTAAACTCACAAACTAGTATTTAGTCACTTAGCCATAATGCCAACTTACCTCATAATTTTGTAATATTTTAAACTTAAGATTTAATTTAAGTCTGCCCGAAATGCCTAGCCATGCTAGGTGTTCTAGTGGTACACTCTGTAATTATTATTTTACTACATGTAAACCACACAATAACCAAATTCTGTAAACTCAGCATTGTAATCCTTATAGAGAATAAACTTTGAATTTGAATGAGTTAGAGAATCGAGATGACACGACTGTAAACAACACAGTGGACGTGAGCCGTTCAAACCCTTAGATGATGTGTTGAAACTAGTAAGCCAATACAAATTGTGACACTTACCTTGTTCTTGTAAGCAGATCCCATTACAAGTAGTGACGCTTACCTTGTTCTTGTAAGCAGATCCCTTTACAAGTAGTGACGCTTACTTTGTTCTTGTAAGCGGATCCCAGTACATGTAGTGACGCTTACCTTGTTCTTGTAAGCGGATCCCATTACAAGTAGTGACACTTACCTTGTTCTTCTAAGCGGATCCCAGTACATGTAGTGACACCTTGTTCTTGTAAGCAGATCCCAGTACATGTAGTGACACTTACCTTGTTCTTGTAAGCAGATCCCAGTACATGTAGTGACACTTACCTTGTTCTTGTAAGCAGATCCCATTACAAGTAGTGACACTTACCGTGTTCTTGTAAGCAGATCCCAGTACATGTAGTGACACTTACCTTGTTCTTGTAAGCAGATCCCAGTACATGTAGTGACACTTACCTTGTTCTTGTAAGCAGATCCCATTACACGTAGTGACACCTACCTTGTCCTTGTAAGCAGATCCCAGTACATGTAGTGACACTTACCTTGTTCTTGTAAGCAGATCCCATTACAAGTAGTGACACTTACCGTGTTCTTGTAAGCAGATCCCAGTACATGTAGTGACACTTACCTTGTTCTTATAAGCAGATCCCAGTACATGTAGTGACACTTACCTTGTTCTTGTAAGCAGATCCCATTACAAGTAGTGACACTTACCGTGTTCTTGTAAGCAGATCCCAGTACATGTAGTGACACTTACCTTGTTCTTGTAAGCAGATCCCAGTACATGTAGTGACACTTACCTTGTTCTTGTAAGCAGATCCCAGTACATGTAGTGACACTTACCCTGTTCTTGTAAGCAGATCCCATTACACGTAGTGACACCTACCTTGTCCTTGTAAGCAGATCCCAGTAGTTGTACAGACTTCATGTCTGCTCCCTTGCCATCTTTGCCCTTCTTGGTGCGTCTCTTCTTAAAGCATCGCCGGATACAGCAGAAGCAGATAGCCAGGATCACTATGCCAACACCTGCCAGAGAACACCTGCTTAGTAATAGAACTCCGCTTAACTGGCACTACAGTGGCATCTACTTAGTGCTTAAGGTAAAGTACCCTGTCATAACAACATAAGCATGACACACACACAACAACCCCAGCATCACACACAACAACCTCAGCATCACACACACAACAACCTCAGCATCACACACAACAACCTCAGCATCACACACACAACAACCTCAGCATCACACACAACAACCTAAGCATCACACACAAAAGAACCCCACCATCACACACAACAACCTCAGCATCACACACAACAACCTCAGCATCACACACAACAACCTCAGCATCACACACAACAACCTCAGCATCACACACAACCTCAGCATCACACAACAACCTCAGCATCACACACACAACAACCTCAGCATCACACACACAACAACCTCAGCATCACACACACAACAACCTCAGCATCACACACAACAACCTCAGCATCACACACACAACAACCTCAGCATCACACACAACAACCTCAGCATCACACACACAACAACCTCAGCATCACACACAACAACCTCAGCATCACACACAAAAGAACCCCACCATCACACACAACAACCTCAGCATCACACACAACAACCTCAGCATCACACACAACAACCTCAGCATCACACACAACAACCTCAGCATCACACACAACCTCAGCATCACACAACAACCTCAGCATCACACACACACAACAACCTCAGCATCACACACACAACAACCTCAGCATCACACACACAACAACCTCAGCATCACACACACAACAACCTCAGCATCACACACACAACAACCTCAGCATCACACACACAACAACCTCAGCATCACACACAACAACCTCAGCATCACACACACAACAACCTCAGCATCACACACACAACAACCTCAGCATCACTCAACAACCTCAGCATCACACACAACAACCTCAGCATCACACACAACAACCTCAGCATCACACACACAACAACCTCAGCATCACACACACAACAACCCCAGCATCACACACACAACAACCTCAGCATCACACACAACAACCTCAGCATCACACACAACAACCTCAGCATCACACACAACAACCTCAGCATCACACACAACAACCTCAGCATCACACACAACAACCTCAGCATCACACACACAACAACCCCAGCATCACACACAACAACCCCAGCATCACACACAACAACCTCAGCATCACACACAACAACCTCAGCATCACACACAACAACCTCAGCATCACACACAACAACCCCAGCATCACACACACAACAACCTCAGCATCACACACAACAACCTCAGCATCACACACACAACAACCTCAGCATCACACACAACAACCTCAGCATCACACACAACAACCTCAGCATCACACACAACCTCAGCATCACACACAACAACCCCAGCATCACACACAACAACCTCAGCATCACACACAACCCCAGCATCACACACAACAACCTCAGCATCACACACAACAACCTCAGCATCACACACAACAACCTCAGCATCACACACAACAACCTCAGCATCACACACAACCTCAGCATCACACAACAACCTCAGCATCACACACACAACAACCTCAGCATCACACACACAACAACCTCAGCATCACACACACAACAACCTCAGCATCACACACACAACAACCTCAGCATCACACACACAACAACCTCAGCATCACACACACAACAACCTCAGCATCACACACAACAACCTCAGCATCACACACACAACAACCTCAGCATCACACACACAACAACCTCAGCATCACACAACAACCTCAGCATCACACACAACAACCTCAGCATCACACACAACAACCTCAGCATCACACACACAACAACCTCAGCATCACACACACAACAACCCCAGCATCACACACACAACAACCTCAGCATCACACACAACAACCTCAGCATCACACACAACAACCTCAGCATCACACACAACAACCTCAGCATCACACACACAACAACCTCAGCAACACACACAACAACCTCAGCATCACACACAACAACCTCAGCATCACACACAACAACCTCAGCATCACACACAACAACCTCAGCATCACACACAACAACCTCAGCATCACACACACAACAACCCCAGCATCACACACAACAACCTCAGCATCACACACAACAACCTCAGCATCACACACAACAACCTCAGCATCACACACAACAACCTCAGCATCACACACAACAACCCCAGCATCACACACACAACAACCTCAGCATCACACACAACAACCTCAGCATCACACACACAACAACCTCAGCATCACACACAACAACCTCAGCATCACACACAACAACCTCAGCATCACACACAACAACCTCAGCATCACACACAACAACCCCAGCATCACACACAACAACCTCAGCATCACACACAACCCCAGCATCACACACAACAACCTCAGCATCACACACAACAACCTCAGCATCACACACAACAACCTCAGCATCACACACAACAACCTCAGCATCACACACAACAACCCCAGCATCACACACAACAACCTCAGCATCACACACAACAACCTCAGCATCACACACACAACAACCCCAGCATCACACACAACAACCCCAGCATCACACACAACAACCTCAGCATCACACACAACAACCTCAGCATCACACACAACAACCTCAGCATCACACACAACAACCCCAGCATCACACACACAACAACCTCAGCATCACACACAACAACCTCAGCATCACACACAACAACCTCAGCATCACACACAACAACCTCAGCATCACACACAACAACCTCAGCATCACACACAACAACCCCAGCATCACACACAACAACCTCAGCATCACACACAACAACCTCAGCATCACACACAACAACCTCAGCATCACACAAAACAACCTCAGCATCACACACAACAACCTCAGCATCACACACAACAACCCCAGCATCACACACAACAACCTCAGCATCACACACAACAACCCCAGCATCACACACAACAACCTCAGCATCACACACAACAACCTCAGCATCACACACAACAACCTCAGCGTCACACACAACAACCTCAGCATCACACACACAACAACCCCAGCATTACACACAACAACCCCAGCATCACACACACAACAACCCCAGCATCACACACAACTCCAGCATCACACACACAACAACCTCAGCATCACACACAACAACCTCAGCATCACACACAACAACCTCAGCATCACACACAACAACCTCAGCATCACACACAACAACCTCAGCATCACACACAACAACCCCAGCATCACACACACAACAACCTCAGCATCACACACAACAACCTCAGCATCACACACAACAACCTCAGCATCACACACAACAACCTCAGCATCACACACAACAACCCCAGCATCACACACAACAACCTCAGCATCACACACAACAACCCCAGCATCACACACAACAACCTCAGCATCACACACAACAACCTCAGCATCACACACAACAACCTCAGCGTCACACACAACAACCTCAGCATCACACACACAACAACCCCAGCATCACACACAACAACCTCAGCATCACACACAACAACCTCAGCATCACACACAACAACCTCAGCATCACACACAACAACCCCAGCATCACACACAACAACCCCAGCATCACACACAACAACCCCAGCATCACACACAACAACCCCAGCATCACACACAACAACCTCAGCATCACACACAGAACAACCCTAGCATCACACACAAGAACCTCAGCATCACATATACACAACATCCTCAACATGACGTACCCACAAGGATGGCTATGAGACCTTCCACTGGCATGCCCATCTTTTCAGCCAGCTTGCCAGCTGTCTCCATCATCTCCTCTTGTAACTTCTCTCCTGTTGACATGGTGGTAGCCGGAACTTCCTCCACTTCCGGCTCAGCTGTCAAGGGCATCAGAATGTCTTAACAACTTAATAACCCATCGTGTGGGTTCTAGTCATCCTATACCCATAGTGTGTGGTAGTTATCACATACCCATACAGTGTGTGGTAGTCATTATATACACAGTGTTGGTAGTAGTTCACCACATACCCACAGTGTGGGTGGTAGTCACCACGTACCCATAGTGTGGATGGTAGTCATCACATACCCACAGTGTGGGTGGTAGTCACCACGTACCCATAGTGTGGATGGTAGTCATCACATACCCACAGTGTGGGTGGTAGTCACCACGTACCCATAGTGTGGATGGTAGTCATCACATACACACAGTGTTGGTAGTAGTCATCACATACCCACAGTGTGGATGGTAGTCACCACGTACCCATAGTGTGGATGGTAGTCATCACATACCCACGGTGTTCGTGGGAGTCACCACGTACCCATAGTGTGGATGGTAGTCATCACATACCCACGGTGTTCGTGGGAGTCACCACATACCCATAGTGTGGATGGTAGTCATCACATACACACAGTGTTGGTAGTAGTCATCACATACCCACAGTGTGGATGGTAGTCACCACGTACCCATAGTGTGGATGGTAGTCATCACATACCCACGGTGTTCGTGGGAGTCACCACATACCCATAGTGTGGATGGTAGTCATCACATACCCACAGTGTGGGTATGTGATGACTACCATACCTACCATCATACACACTATCAAAGATACCAGTTTTAGTGGCACTGATCGTCAAAGATACCAGTCTTAGTGACACTGTCCGTCATGGATACCAGTCTTAGTGACACTGTCCGTCATGGATACCAGTCTTAGTGACACTGTCCGTCATGGATACCAGTCTTAGTGACACTGTCCGTAACGGATACCAGTCTTAGTGACACTGTCCGTCATGGATACCAGTCTTAGTGACACTGTCCGTAACGGATACCAGTCTTAGTGACACTGTCCGTAACGGATACCAGTCTTAGTGAAACTGTCCGTCATGGATACCAGTCTTAGTGACACTGTCCGTAACGGATACCAGTCTTAGTGAAACTGTCCGTCATGGATACCAGTCTTAGTGACACTGTCCGTAACGGATACCAGTCTTAGTGACACTGTCCGTCATGGATACCAGTCTTAGTGACACTGTCCGTAACGGATACCAGTCTTAGTGACACTGTCCGTAACGGATACCAGTCTTAGTGAAACTGTCCGTCATGGATACCAGTCTTAGTGACACTGTCCGTAACGGATACCAGTCTTAGTGAAACTGTCCGTCATGGATACCAGTCTTAGTGACACTGTCCGTAACGGATACCAGTCTTAGTGAAACTGTCCGTCATGGATACCAGTCTTAGTGACACTGTCCGCCACGGATACCAGTCTTAGTGACACTGTCCGCCACGGATACCAGTCTTAGTGACACTGTCCGTAACGGATACCAGTCTTAGTGACACTGTCCGCCACGGATACCAGTCTTAGTGACACTGTCCGTAACGGATACCAGTCTTAGTGACACTGTCCGTAACGGATACCAGTCTTAGTGAAACTGTCCGTCATGGATACCAGTCTTAGTGACACTGTCCGTAACGGATACCAGTCTTAGTGACACTGTCCGTCAGGTAATGAAGGATGAGTCAGGATAAGTCCCACTAAAGTAGGGTAGGATAAGGCACCAAACACCATGTGCAGTATATATATATATATATATATATATATATATATATATATATATATATATATATATATATATATATAATCTTACAAATTAAATAAATAGTAATATCGTAACCATAATGCATGAGTGGAATAAAAAGAGAAGGAATAGTCAGTGCAATAACGAAAAAATATCAATAAAAAACAATAAAGACCATGCAGATAATAAATGGAATAAATATTTATATAAACAAGACACAAACGATAAATAAAACAAGTCTGCAAAATGCTAATAAAAACGGTATGAGGAGGAAGACATGGAATTGGAATTGTTAGTATTACTATCGAGAGGCTGGCAGAGTTCTCCAGTAGTAGGGGGAAGCAAGTCACCAAGTGATGGCACAAGTCACCAAGTGATGGCACAAGTCACCAAGTGATGGCACAAGTCACCAAGTGATGGCACAAGTCACCAAGTGATGGCACCAAGCTATGCTTGTAACCAACTCTCACCAGAACCCACCCCTCTTAGGCACTCTCCTATGCACTGAGGCACCCAAGACTACCTCATCTTTACACTCCAATTAGAGACGTGTTTCAAGACTCTGAGGAAGTATCAGTCTTGTCACTTGTTCTTCTTATGGAAGGTTGGTCCTGCATACCGGTGTGTGCGTGTGTCTGTTCACTGATCTATCGGTGTTGAACTTTAACCCAAGTGACTTCCCTCTCTCTCTCTCTCCAAGCTTCAGAAAGCTGAGTGACTCTCAACTCTCAACTTCACAAAGTCAAGTGATTCTGAAGTCTTTTTAAGCGTTAAAATGCCACGTGTATATACAGTCTCTTCAAGCTTCCACAAGCCATATATATCTAGTCTCTTCAAGCTTCCACAAGCCATATATATCTAGTCTCTTCAAGCTTCCACAAGCCATATATATCTACAGTCTCTTCAAGCTTCCACAAGCCATATATATCTAGTCTCTTCAAGCTTCCACAAGCCATATATATCTAGTCTCTTCAAGCTTCCACAAGCCATATATATATCTACAGTCTCTTCAAGCTTCCACAAGCCATATATATCTAGTCTCTTCAAGCTTCCACAAGCCATATATATCTAGTCTCTTCAAGCTTCCACAAGCCATATATATCTAGTCTCTTCAAGCTTCCACAAGCCATATATATCTAGTCTCTTCAAGCTTCCACAAGCCATATATATCTAGTCTCTTCAAGCTTCCACAAGCCATATATATCTAGTCTCTTCAAGCTTCCACAAGCCATATATATCTAGTCTCTTCAAGCTTCCACAAGCCATATATATCTTGTCTCTTCAAGCTTCCACAAGCCATATATATCTAGTCTCTTCAAGCTTCCACAAGCCATATATATCTAGTCTCTTCAAGCTTCCACAAGCCATATATATCTAGAGTCCCCCAAGCTTCAACAACCCATGTATATCTATAGTGTCTTTAAGCTTCAAAGAGCCAAGTAGATCTGGAGACTCTTCAAACTGTAATGCTCGCCAGCGTAGCTTCAACTGCTAGTCTGCAGGATTCCCCAAGTCTTGAAGTTCCTTAATGGCTCAACAACAAACTTCAAGGCTTCAGATACTGAAACTAAAGTTCTTAACCTTGCAGATCATGAATTTCTCAAAGATCTTCAACTTCGAGTCTTGAATTTCCAGCAATTCGTGAAACTTCACCTCTTGAGAGTCCAGAAGTTACTGAAGTTTGGTATGACGAATTTCCATAAGTTTTAAGGGGCACGTCAGTCCCCCTCTCGTCTAATAATATACTTTTCCACTATAATCTACCCTATCCATAATTACTATCACATTTGCTTTGTCTGTTTCCAGGATCTTTACTTAATTCATGGTATGTTAAGTTATACCACGAATTAAGTCAAGATCCTGGACTTCACCTTACGAAACCGACACAGTAAATGTGATAGTAATTATGGACAAGGTAGATTATAGTGGAAAAAATAAACATGATATTAGGAGACATGGAAACTCACGCGCCTCATCAAGTTTTCAAAATCGGAAACTCTAAAATGAAGATTTTGACTTTGAAGAAGTTCGTCGGATACCACACGTTTCTGAGACGTGTACATCCTCAAGTTATCTTTCTATTGCCTTCAGTAAACGATCCAAGTGGGACCAAAACGTCGTGGTAAGCTCCTCTCTCCTGTGAGCGGGTTATTTGTGTATTGTTCCAGTCACGGTGTTGTGACTGTTTTCTTTTATGAGCATCCCAGGATATATACCCTAAGAGGTATATTTCTCTCAACGTATATACACTGGGAGTATACTTTAATCCCTATTTTAGGTATTACAGTATTCTTGTCTGGTGGTCAAGAGGTCACTGCGGAGCCTTAATGATCCCCATTAACCAACCATTAACCATTCCTATAATTTTTGAGAATCCTAGAGGTTGGAAGACCTAAATTTACTGAAAACCGTGAAGTGATTATCTTCTCGTAATTTCTGGAGTGACGTGCAGCTTTCTGGCGATATTCCAAGCATCCTGACTCTCTATATATCTTTCTGTATATATTAAGTTCATTCAGGTATATGCAAATACAGTTACATAGGTTGTCATACACAGCAGCATATTTTGAGAACATGGGATAACCCAAAAAAGTCAGATAACGTGACTTATTTCCATTGGGGTCCTATCCAAAGTTCAGTAAGGATAACTATATCAAAGGCTCTCAACATCAGAATCTCTCTAGTCTTCATGAGCTCCGGAGACCTCGAAGCTGTAGATTACGAATCTTCAGGGAATTCAAGAGCTTTGGCAATCGGCAGTGCTCTCAAGACCTGCAGGCATTTAACGAGCGATTATATGAGCTCTTATGAATAAGGAAGCTTTACAAGAGTTTCATGAACTGTGAGACGTTGAAGCTCTTGCCTTATCTAGGCTCGAATGTCGTTATGTACATAAATTACGCCAGTATGAGCAGGTAAGTCTCTGGCATGTTAGTAGCAGCAGGTAAGTCTCTGGCATGTTAGTAGCAGCAGGCAAGTCTCTGGCATGTTAGTAGCAGCAGGTAAGTCTCTGGCATGTTAGTAGCAGCAGGTAAGTCTCTGGCATGTTAGTAGCAGCAGGTAAGTCTCTGGGATGTTAGTAGCAGCAGGCAAGTCTCTGGCATGTTAGTAGCAGCAGGTAAGTCTCTGGCATGTTAGTAGCAGCAGGTAAGTCTCTGGCATGTTAGTAGCAGCAGGTAAGTCTCTGGCATGTTAGTAGCAGCAGGTAAGTCTCTGGCATGTTAGTAGCAGCAGGTAAGTCTCTGGCATGTTAGTAGCAGCAGGTAAGTCTCTGGCATGTTAGTAGCAGCAGGTAAGTCTCTGGCATGTTAGTAGCAGCAGGTAAGTCTCTGGCATGTTAGTAGCAGCAGGTAAGTCTCTGGCATGTTAGTAGCAGCAGGTAAGTCTCTGGCATGTTAGTAGCAGCAGGTAAGTCTCTGGCATGTTAGTAGCAGCAGGTAAGTCTCTGGCATGTTAGTAGCAGCAGGTAAGTCTCTGGCATGTTAGTAGCAGCAGGTAAGTCTCTGGCATGTTAGTAGCAGCAGGTAAGTCTCTGGCATGTTAGTAGCAGCAGGTAAGTCTCTGGCATGTTAGTAGCAGCAGGTAAGTCTCTGGCATGTTAGTAGCAGCAGGTAAGTCTCTGGCATGTTAGTAGCAGCAGGTAAGTCTCTGGCATGTTAGTAGCAGCAGGTAAGTCTCTGGCATGTTAGTAGCAGCAGGTAAGTCTCTGGCATGTTAGTAGCAGCAGGTAAGTCTCTGGCATGTTAGTAGTAGCAGGTAAGTCTGTGACATCTTCAAGAGAACACACAGTCTTGAAGACCTAATATTAACACCCACACAGGGACAACTGCGTAATGCAAATCGCAAACAGGCGATCTTAACAGTGCAAAACAAGCACCTGGAGATACAGATCTTTAGTTCTAGATCTTTCGCACTCTCGTGCGTCGTCAGGAGCTATGTAATGTTGCAATACAGCAACAGATAGGAGGGGAAAATTATCTGAGGCAAGGCAGTGGGTATCAACGGGAGCCCATGTGACATGGACTTCCACTGATACCTTCTGTCTTGCCTCAGAGAATTTCCCCTTCTATCTTTTACTGTCTTGCAACACTGCATAGCTCCTGACGACGCACGAGAGTGCGAAAGATCTAGAGCTAAAGATTTCCATCCCCATGTGGCTTGTTCTACAGGAACAACTGTGTTTGAGAAGCGGCACTAACAAACACAAAAATGATCCCAGCTATAAACCAATACCCAAGAACCCTCCTAGCCTGGGACCCTCCCCAACCAGGAACCCACACCCAGGCGGTCCCATCTAGGGACTTGTCGGCTCTCAGCAGACAGGTAGCTGAATGAGGCAAAGCTGTCAGCATCAGCAACAGCATGCCGAATCTCTCGAGGAAGGAAGAAAATGCCAGTAAGTGAAGCCAAAAGGCGTCTTGATGCATATATAAAATACATCTTATGTGGAGATGGGCGAGCGAGTGAGAGGTTCACACCTCACCAAGCCACAGTGCTGACACTTATTGAGTGACAATCACCAGGGCGAGCGAGTGAGAGGTTCACACCTCACCAACCCACAGTGCTAACACTTATTGAGTGACAATCACCAGGGTGAGCGAGTGAGAGGTTCACACCTCACCAACCCACAGTGCTAACACTTATTGAGTGACAATCACCAGAGCAAGCGAGTGAGAGGTTCACACCTCACCAACCCACAGAGCTAACACTTATTGAGTGACAATCACCAGGGTGAGCGAGTGAGAGGTTCACACCTCACCAACCCACAGTGCTAACACTTATTGAGTGACAATCACCAGAGCAAGCGAGTGAGAGGTTCACACCTCACCAACCCACAATGCTGACACTGAGTGACAATTACCAGAGTTCCTTACTAGCCCCCCTAGCTCAGTTTCAGCAACACAGGTGAAAGAGAAGTGCCAGGTTGGACAAGCAAGGCACATGTTCCCAGTAAGGGTGAGCCAGGTATGTCAGTTAATATCACTCACTGCCCACACCGCACACAAAATGCTGAGTACTGCCACAAAATGCTGAGTACTGCCACAAAATGCTGAGTACTGTCACAAGATGCTAAGTACTGCCACAAAATGCCGAATACTGTCACAAGATGCTGAGTACTGTCAAAAGATCGAGCAATTAGTAGAATGAGTGTAAGGAGCGTGTCAGAGGGAGAGGTAAGAGAGAAGTATGAGCGCAACACACACACCACTTCCCCCTTCACTAACCCTCGTTACTCACCACTGGCCTCCGTCACTGCCATCGTCGCTTCTTACCCAGAAAAAATAAACAGAAAATAAGTGAGTTATACCTAAAATCCTTCAGACCAGTAAGTACGTACACACACACATGCAATATACATATATGCATATATATATATATATATATATATATATATATATATATATATATATATATATATATATATATATATATATATATATATATATATATATATATATATATATATATATATCGTGCCGAATAGGCAGAACTTGCGATCTTGGCTTAAATAGCAACGTTCATCTTGCCATATAGGACAAGTGAAAATTTGTATATGCAATAATTTCGCCAAAATCATTCTAAACCTAACGAAAAAAATATATTTCACTGTGTTTGTTTAGTATTAAATTATTGTAAACAAATCTAAAATATATTTAGTTGGGTTAGGCTAAAATAAATTATTATTGTTATAATAAGGTTAGGTAAGTTTTCTAAGATTCTTTTGGTGCAAAATTAAAATTTTTTACATTAACATTAATGAAAAAAATATCTCTTGAAACGTACATGAGAAATTTTTAGAAAGGACTTAATATTAAATGTGTTCTTGCTAATTGACCAGTTTTACATATTCGGCACGACATATATATATATATATATATATATATATATATATATATATATATATATATATATATATATATATATATATATATATATATATATATACCTCTAAGGTCCTCTTCTGAAGATACAAAGTACACTGTACACAGTATAGTAAGAACACATCCTCACCATTGTATAGAGTGATGACAATGGGTATTATGTCGTTATAAGAGACACCGGAAGCCGTACGTAAAGTCACGTGAAAAATAATTGTTTTCTCTTGATAAATGGTCCACTGTTAGAAGATCCTGGCTAAAAGAAGGTGAGGTGCTGGAATAAATGCTCATAGGGTGAATATCAGAATTACATCTGGCCACCAACGTCTCGCTGACACGCTGAAATTTGGTTAGGAATTGAGGGAGAACAGAAATGATCCAAATGGATCATTTTTATTCGATCTCAATAATCTCAAACATCGCCTAGGGCAGAAAAATGAAATTTTCAGGCGGATCAAAAGAGGTTAGAACCATCTAGCAGGTCAATACGCACACATTAAGAGGCAATTTAAAAGAGAGATAAGCAAAGCTAAACGGGACTATAACTTAAGTGGATTTATCCCTTTGTAACTATAATCCAGTTTTGTGTTCTGGAGTCGGCGTCTGGATGACACAGATCAAAATGAAGTTAGAAAGGAAAAAAATGATTGAATCCACACTTACGTGTTCCTTAACAAATATAAACTTCTAATGACGTTGGGAGAGTATTATTATAATTATGGGGAGAGCTAAATCCGTAGAATTATACAGCGCATGGGGGAAAGGAAGGTATTCAGGCTCAATTCAGGGAACCAGAGCAGAGATCCAATTCCCTAGATCAAGAGCCCCTCACCACCGTCAAGGACCCTACCTGGAGGGGTGATGTTGGTAGAATTACCGACAATATGCTAGTTAAACGAACACAAGTTCAACTAATACGATAGTGTATTCTGGTCAAAACAATAATCCCCGCTATCACATAGCTGCTAGTATTACTAGTATACTATTATTACCATAATCGCTACATCTACTAGTACTATCTACAATAATTATATGTTTTGTACCGCTAAAACGTAGATATACTCTCTGTGTCACTGTACTCTTTGTAACGGCTTGACAAAGCTCCTGGAGAGCGAAACGTTGCCACAATAAAATATCGCATTAGTTGCACTTGTGTCCTTTTACGTAACAAAATTACAACTTGTCAAAAAGACACTGAAATAGATGGTAAGTGTGAGCTTCGCCGTGTGAACACCTGAGAGCCGCACCTCACCTTATAGCCAGGACCACCTAACAGGCGACCAGGCCATCACCTGGTCAACAAACTAGACACTTGTGTAACACCAGGTTATCTTTATGGTGAAGATCAGGAGATTGTCGGTTCTCTGAACCATTTATCTGCATACCCGGTTCACACTGAGTGTACAGTTGATTTTACATACTGTGTGATGGCTCCTACAGTAAGGTAGACTCCAGGCTAAGGGAATGATTACCTCAAACTCTTCTTCGTCTTCAAACTTTCTTCTCTGTATTGGACTGATGACGTTACTGGTTAGCGAAACGTTTCCACAATAATGATACCCATAACTGTCTCACATATCCAGTTCACTCGGCCTGGTAGGCAACAATCTCGCATCACACTCTGAGTGTCCGTGGTTCGATCCCCGGAAAAGGTGGAAACAATGGGCGTGTTTCCTTAAGACACCTGCTGTCCCTGTTCACCTATTAGTAAGTTAGGTAACTAGGTGTTAGTGGACTGGTGTGGGTCGCATCCTGGGGACAAAACTGACCTAATTTGCGGGAAATGCTCATCATAACAAGGGACTTTCTATATAGTAGTATGTCACTGATGTCAGCTATGGTCTGTATACCTTGTACATGTACGTGTACAAATAAAGATTATTATTATTATTATTATTATTATTATTATTATTATTATTATTATTATTATACCCTTGAAGAGAGATACCTGGGTAGCTAATCTATAACTAACTGTTATTTTTTGCAGTTTAAAATTAAGTTTAGTGGCCCTGGTTTGAGCTTATCAATGACCTATTAGGTTTAGACAGGTGAGCCAACACCAGCACATATTTATCAGACAACGTTTCAGTCCTGGAAACTTGACCACACCCCACTCTACGTGTTGTACGTGATCAAGGTCCCAGGACCGAAACGTTTTCTGATAAATATGTGCTGGTGTTCTCAGGTATCTTTCTAAACTAACTTGTCGGTATCTATTACCAAGGTTTATACCAAATATCAACCTGGTTTAAGCAACAGAGACAGGTATATATTATGCCTATGGAGAAGGGACCCATGCAATGGTAGGCGAAACAACTTACTCAACCCAACCTAACCTTACCTAACCCAACCTAACCTAACCCAACCTAACCTAACCCAACCTAACCGTACCAAACCTAACCTAACCCAACCTAACCTTACCAAACCTAACCTAACCCAACCTAACCTTACCAAACCTAACCTAACCTAACCTAACCCAACCAAACCTAACCTAACTTAACCTAACCTAACCCAACCAAACCTAACCTAACTTAACCTAACCTAACCTAACCCAACCTAACCTTACCAAATCTAACCTAACCTAACCAAACCTAACCTAACCTAACTTAACCTAACCCAACCAAACCTAACCTAACTGAACCTAAGCTAACCCAACCTAACCTAACCCAACCTAACCTAACCAAGCCAAACCTAACCTAACCCAACCTAACCTAACCCAACCTAACCTAACCAAACCTAACCTAACCTAACCTAACCTAACCCAACCTAACCTAACCAAACCAAACCTAACCTAACCTAACCTAACCCAACCAAACCTAACCTAACCTAACCCAACCTAACCTAACCGCAACCTAACCTAACCAAACCTAACCTAACCAAACCTAACCTAACCCAACC
>NC_091366.1:8166778-8191778 GCF_038502225.1 Cherax quadricarinatus
TATATATATATATATATATAAACATACAGGAGATCATCAAAGTCCTCTTTCGATTTCATTTTTTACAAGATGGTAACATATATGAAAGTGCAACTCTGATTATATGACAGTTGAAGGGATAGCTTTTACACAGTTTCAGGACTGTGTAACCAGCCTCAACACGAGCACTTGTTGTGGCCGCAACACAGCTGGTACATTGCACGCACTGACTAACATATCTGCCCTGACTTTCCCTGTGCCATCATTTATTCTAGCAAGTGAAGGTTTGAATATCAGTTGCTGGTATATGGGAAAAGACTTCACAAAACCTCATAAGGAGTGTACAGTATGATGGTAGTGTGGGGCCGGGGAATGGTGCCATTTGATGGGACTATCACGCCCAATCCATCTGCCATGTCACCATAATTACATCATTGTAGGCAGACAATGGAACGGGTGGGATTTGAAGTGACTTTAAACCCGTGTCGAGTCCAAAAGCTCACAGGACAGTGCGTCAACCACTCGACCAGCTAACTCCAATAAGATTCATCTATCCACTGTAGGGAAGTTAGCACGGATTATATACCTAATTGGATAAATAATATTGTAGCCAGCTGGCCCAGTGGTTAACACACTGACTTGTGAGTTTTAGGAATCACTTGCCATGGGTTCAAACCTCACCCGTTCCCTGATTTGTTTACAATTGTGTTATTACGATTTCGTGAGTCATCTTAGGCAGTGAATTGCATTCTAATAATTTTACAAAAATTAGACACACGTGCAACATCTGGGTATCTTTGTAGATTTTCCGCCAACAAGTAGCTTTACCAATACAAATTCAAGGACATAATGGGAAGACTGTAGAACTATATACAAAAGATGAGGTAATCAGTCCCTTGGAGTTAGTAAGGAGTACATAGTACTGAAGACTACGGTACTCTTCACCAACTCCAAGACTGAGGGACTGATTATCTTATCTTTAGTATGTACTTTTGCATTCTTCACATTATGTCCTCGTACCGTATTGAAAAAGTCACTGGATGGCGAAACATATACAAATAAAGATACCCAGATGTTGCACTTGTGTCTAATTCTTCATCTTGTCGGTATTGTATACCATTCACGTACAAAAAAATATTATGAAATGGAAAAAGGACTTTGTGTGCACTCTGTATCCATAGACCATACGTCGATATCTCTCCTGATAAATAATCTCGGGGGATGTAAACATGTTTCTTGGAGAATCCTGATTGTTTTTGAGAAGTTTTGTCCAAGGTCATAGTGGGAAAGCCGATATAACGCGACAGTTTTTTTCTTATTGTTCCAAATTTGAGTCCAATGTGTGAAAAGGGGGTTATGAGGAAGTCTGTGACCAGCTGACGTAAGGTGTATGGTTGACATCAGTAGGTCTGACACCTGCTGACGTCAGGGTAATGAACAAGGACACCCATCACGTGACAACATCCTCAGTACAGAAAATTAATCACTGCATACACGTCCATCACATAACAAAATACTGAATAATAAATCAGAAGTGGCAACTACAAAAAAATGTATAAAAATACTGGTGCTGTAGCTGTACAGGTGTAGACAGGTAAACCTAGAAGTAAATAAGAGGTGAAAACATTAAGACAGCTGAGTCCAGAAGTAGATGAGAGGTACACAGGTGGGAATGGGTGAATTTAGAAATATATGAGAGATGAACAGGTAAATGGAGAAATAAATGAGAGGTGAACAGGTGATGACAGGCCAACCTAGAGATAATTGAAAGGTGAAGAGAGGTTGACAGGTGAGACTATCAGATAATGTGAGGTGTACAGGTGGTTTCATGAACCTAGCAGGTGTACAGGTGGTTTCATGAATCTACCAGGTGTACAGACGGCTTCATGAACCTACCAGGTGTACAGGTGGCTTCATGAACCTAGCAGGTGTACAGGTGGCTTCATGAACCTAGCAGGTGTACAGGCGGCTTCATGAACCTACCAGGTGTACAGGCGGCTTCATGAACCTACCAGGTGTACAGGCGACTTCATGAACCTACCAGGTGTACAGGTGGCTTCATGAACCTACCAGGTGTACAGGCGGCTTCATGAACCTACCAGGTGTACAACTGAGCCTAGCAAAATATACTAATAAATTCTTATATCTGTAGCAATCTCTAACTATATGTCAATTAATGTGTCATAGTCATGTCAATATTTATGACATGTGTCAGTTTATGTGACTGTTTATAACCGATGTTTGTATCTAGAACTGCTGTCTGTTTCCATATGTGTAACCAGGTTCCTACTTGTAATTTCAAAATCCCCGTCTAGGCCTGTTTTCCGTGGGCCTTGAAAGGCGGCCCTGCACTAAGGTAAGAGGGTGTAAATTTTTTCCACCCTGTATTTTCTCCATGAGGTTGGCAAATAATTTATGATTTACAAAGCAGTTCACTGCATTTTCGGTCTCTACTCGACACTACCAGTTCTGTATGATGTCCTTTGGTCTCAGATCAATTCCCATCATTTAATATTAGCACATGACATTTTCCTGAACGCATATTAGTATCTATGTCTCAATATGCATCAGGCATAACTATGAAAGACGCTGAATAAAGTACTTGTGGGTAAATTATTTAAATTTTCTAAATGTTCTTTTTTTAAAGATAAATCATGATAACTCAGAATTGTTAGTACTTCCTTAAAGTTAATATGATTAAATAATACTTGGATAACTATGCCTTGCAGTGCCTGTGTCCCATAGCTCGGTTGGTACCGCACTCAGTTCACACACTGAGGTCCGTGGTTCAATTTTTGGTGCGGGTGGAAATAACAGGATGCGTTTAATTAAGACACCTGCTGTCCCTATTCACTTATCAGTAAAATAAGTACCTGGGTGTTAGCCGACTGGTGTGGGTCTCATCCTGGGGAAAAAATTGACCTAATTTTCAAGAAATGCTCTGCATAACCAGGGGCTTTCTTATATAGTATGTCACTGATGTCAGTTAGGCCTGTACAAGTTGTATCATGTACTTGTAGAAATAAAGATTATTATTATTATTACTATTATTATTATTATTATTAGTAGTAGTAGTAGTAGTAGTAGTAGTAGTAGTAATTTTACCATTATTATTATTATTGTTATTATTATTATTATTATTATTATTATTATTATTATTATTATTATTATTATTATTATTATTATTACATTACCACTTCATATAAAGCAGTCTTCCATTCTCAATTACTATTACAAAAAATATCACCTTTACTTATATATGTTAGCATTAACTACCTGTGTAAATGTAGGCCTTGCTTGTATATTTATTTGACTGGTGAGTCTACCCTGACTCATCTGATGGTTCTGATCTACCAGGAGGCCTGGTCATGAACCGGGCCGTGGGGGGCGTTGACCCCTGAACACCCTCCAGGTAGGTAGGTAGGTAGACTCCCTCACCATATGTTCTAGTTCTTATTGATATGCCTTGTAGTGCCACACTTTGTTACCGACGTTAAGTATACTCTGGGCAGAGTAACATGTGTAGTGTTTATTACTTACCAGCCCTACGCCGCAAGTAGGTCACTAGTGGCCTGCACTTCATCACAGTTGGACACTGATCCAGTCCTACGCCTCAAGGTCACTAGTGACCTGTTCATCATGACTGGATACTGACCCAATCCTTCACCTCAAGTAGGCCATTAGTGACCTACTCTTCATCACGACTGGACACTGACCCAGTCCTACACCTCAAGTAGGTCATTACTGACCTGCTCTTCATCACGACTGGACACTGACCCAGTCCTACACCTCAAGTAGGTCATTACTGACCTGCTCTTCGTCACGACTGGACACTGACCCAGTCCTACACCCCAAGTAGGTCATTACTGACCTGCTCTTCGTCACGACTGGACACTGACCCAGTCCTACACCTCAAGTAGGTCATTACTGACCTGCTCTTCGTCACGACTAGACACTGACCCAGTCCTACACCTCAAGTAGGTCATTACTGACCTGCTCTTCGTCACGACTGGACACTGACCCAGTCCTACACCTTAAGTAGGCCATTAGTGACCTGCTCTTCGTCACGACTGGACACTGACCCAGTCCTACACCTTAAGTAGGCCATTAGTGACCTGTTCCCCATCACAACTGGGCACTGGTATTATAACCATACCTCACGCCACTCCATACAAATACCTACTATCGTTACCTCGCAACTACTGCTGCCTACCATACATTTTCCTCCGTATTTGACTGACGAAGCCTACCGTGTCGGCGAAACGTTTCAACAATATAGATACCTAGCTGTTGTACATGTGTCTTACTCATCACCAGAGACTTGTTTATCATTGCTTGGTGGTGATAGCATCAGTGTGGTGACATGGTAGTAATGGTGAGGTGATGGAAAAGTGATAGTGATGGTGACAGTGACAGACATGGGTAAAGAGGCATGGGAAGACCCCTTCCCTGGTAACACCTCCCTGGGAAAACCCTCCTGGGAAGTCTCCCCTGGGAAGACCCCTAGGAAGACCTCCTGGGAAGACCCCCGGGAAGATCCCCGGGGAAGACCCCCGGGGAAGATCCCCGGGAAGACCCCTAGGAAGACCCCCTGGGAAGACCCCTAGGAAGACCCCGGGGAAAACCCCTAGGAAGACCCCCGGGGAAGACCCCCGGGGAAAACCCCTAGGAAAATCCCCCGGGAAGACCCCCAGGAAGACCCCTAGGAAGACCCCCCGGGAAGACCCCCGGGAAGACCCCTAGGAAGACCCCTGGGAAGACCCCCGGGAAGACCCCCCGGGAAGACCCCCGGGAAGACCCCTAGGAAGACCCCCGGGGAAGACCCCCGGGGAAAACCCCTAGGAAAATCCCCCGGGAAGACCCCCAGGAAGACCCCTAGGAAGACCCCCCGGGAAGACCCCCGGGAAGACCCCTAGGAAGACCCCCTGGGAAGACCCCCGGGAAGACCCCCGGGAAGACCCCCGGGAAGACCCCCGGGAAGACCCCTAGGAAGACCCCCTGGGAAGACCCCCGGGAAGACCCCCGGGAAGACCCCTAGGAAGACCCCCTGGGAAGACCCCCGGGAAGACCCCCGGGAAGACCCCTTCCCTACAACATTGAAAAGGAAAATAGAAAATTACTGTTTTACATATTACCAATAAAAACTAATCTTATCAATTTCTCAATAATCCAAATTATCAGAAAAATATATCAAATACGGATTAACGCAGCAGAAATTATTAACTAACAATTATTACTGTATAATTTCTCCAAAGAAATAAAATTATTTGCTGTTTACAAACAAGAAACAAGAAAAACAACAAACATATACACTTACCCGGTCCCTCCGACAGCATTTCTAAGGCAAATAAAAAACAAAGAAACGTGAATATTACCAAACTTGGAGGTGTGGTACAATAACTGGAGGTGTGGTACAATAACTGGAGGTGTGGTACAATAACTGGAGGTGTGGTACAATAACAGGAGGTGTGGAACAATAATTGGAGGTGTGGTAAAATAACTGGAGGTGTGGTACAATAACTGGAGGTGTGGTACAATAACTGGAGGTGTGGTACAATAACTGAAGGTGTGGTACAATAACTGGAGGTGTGGTACAATAACTGGATGTGTGGTATAATAACTGGAGGTGTGGTAAAATAACTGGAGGTGTGGTACAATAACTGGAGGTGTGGTACAATAACTGGAGGTGTGGTATAATAACTGGATGTGTGGTATAATAACTGGAGGTGTGGTACAATAACTGGAGGTGTGGTACAATAACTGGATGTGTGGTATAATAACTGGAGGTGTGGTACAATAACTGGAGGTGTGGTACAATAACTGGAGGTGTGGTATAATAACTGGAGGTGTGGTACAATAACTAGAGGTGTGGTATAATAACTGGAAATGTGGTACAATAACTGGATGTGTGGTATAATAACTGGAGGTGTGGTACAATAACTGGAGGTGTGGTACAATAACTGGATGTGTGGTATAATAACTGGAGGTGTGGTACAATAACTGGAGGTGTGGTACAATAACTGGAGGTGTGGTACAATAACTGGAGGTGTGGTATAATAACTGGAGGTGTGGTACAATAACTGGAGGTGTGGTACAATAACTGGAGGTGTGGTACAATAACTGGAGGTGTGGTACAATAACTGGAGGTGTGGTACAATAACTGGAGGTGTGGTATAATAACTGGAGGTGTGGTACAATAACTGGAGGTGTGGTACAATAACTGGAGGTGTGGTACAATAACTGGAGGTGTGGTACAATAACTGGAGGTGTGGTACAATAACTGGAGGTGTGGTACAATAACTGGAGGTGTGGTACAATAACTGGAGGTGTGGTACAATAACTGGAGGTGTGGTACAATAACTGGAGGTGTGGTACAATAACTGAAGGTGTGGTACAATAACTGGAGGTGTGGTACAATAACTGGAGGTGTGGTACAATAACTGGAGGTGTGGTACAATAACTGGAGGTGTGGTACAATAACTGGAGGTGTGGTACAATAACTGGAGGTGTGGTACAATAACTGGAGGTGTGGTACAATAACTGGAGGTGTGGTACAATAACTGGAGGTGTGGTACAATAACTGGAGGTGTGGTACTGGAGGTGTGGTAGAATAAATGGAGGTGTGGTACAATAACTGGAGGTGTGGTACAATAACTGTAGGTGTGGTACAATAACTGGAGGTGTGGTACAATAACTGGAGGTGTGGTACAATAACAGGAGGTGTGGTACAATAACAGGTGTGGTACAATAACTGGAGGTGTGGTACAATAACTGGAGGTGTGGTACAATAACTGGAGGTGTGGTACAATAATTGGAGGTGTGGTACAATAACTGGAGGTGTGGTACAATAACTGGAGGTGTGGTACAATAACTGGAGGTGTGGTACAATAACTGGAGGTGTGGTACAATAACTGGAGGTGTGGTACAATAACTGGAGGTGTGGTACAATAACTGGAGGTGTGGTACAATATCAGGTGTGGAACAATAATTGGAGGTGTGGTACAATAACTGGAGGTGTGGTACAATAACTGGAGGTGTGGAACAATAACTGAAGGTGTGGTACAATAACTGGAGGTGTGGTACAATAACTGGAGGTGTGGTACAATAACAGGAGGTGTGGTACAATAACTGGAGGTGTGGTACAATAACTGGAGGTGTGGTACAATAACTGGAGGTGTGGTACAATAACAGGAGGTGTGGTACAATAACTGGAGGTGTGGTACAATAACAGGAGGTGTGGAGGAGGTGTGGTACAATAACTGGAGGTGTGGTACAATAACTGGAGGTGTGGTACAATAACTGGAGGTGTGGTACAATAACAGGAGGTGTGGTACAATAACTGGAGGTGTGGTACAATAACTGTAGGTGTGGTACAATAACTGTAGGTGTGGTACAATAACTGGAGGTGTGGTACAATAACTGGAGGTGTGGTACAATAACTGGAGGTGTGGTACAATAACTGGAGGTGTGGTACAATAACTGGAGGTGTGGTACAATAACTGGAGGTGTGGTACAATAACAATAACTGGAGGTGTGGTATAATAATTGGAGGTGTGGTACAATAACTGGAGGTGTGGTACAATAACTGGAGGTGTGGTACAATAACTGAAGGTGTGGTAGGTGTGGTACAATAACTGGAGGTGTGGTACAATAACTGGAGGTGTGGTACAATAACTGGAGGTGTGGTACAATAACTGGAGGTGTGGTACAATAACTGGAGGTGTGGTACAATAACAGGAGGTGTGGTACAATAACTGGAGGTGTGGTACAATAACTGGAGGTGTGGTACAATAACTGGAGGTGTGGTACAATAACTGGAGGTGTGGTACAATAACTGGAGGTGTGGTACAATAACAGGAGGTGTGGAACAATAATTGGAGGTGTGGTAAAATAACTGGAGGTGTGGTACAATAACTGGAGGTGTGGTACAATAACTGGAGGTGTGGTACAATAACTGAAGGTGTGGTACAATAACTGGAGGTGTGGTACAATAACTGGAGGTGTGGTACAATAACTGGAGGTGTGGTACAATAACTGGAGGTGTGGTACAATAACTGGAGGTGTGGTACAATAACTGGAGGTGTGGTACAATAACTGGAGGTGTGGTACAATAACTGGAGGTGTGGAACAATAATTGGAGGTGTGGTATAATAATTGGAGGTGTGGTACAATAACTGGAGGTGTGGTACAATAACTGGAGGTGTGGTACAATAACTGGAGGTGTGGTACAATAACTGGAGGTGTGGTATAATAATTGGAGGTGTGGTACAATAACTGGAGGTGTGGTACAATAACTGGAGGTGTGTGGAGGTGTGGTATAATAACTGGAGGAGTGGTACAATAACTGGAGGTGTGGTACAATAACTGGAGGTGTGGTACAATAACTGGAGGTGTGGTACAATAACTGGAGGTGTGGTATAATAACTGGAGGTGTGGTACAATAACTGGAGGTGTGGAGGTGTGGTACAATAACTGGAGGTGTGGAACAATAACTGGAGGTGTGGTACAATAACTGGAGGTGTGGTACAATAACTGGAGGTGTGGTACAATAACTGGAGGTGTGGTACAATAACTGAAGGTGTGGTACAATAACTGGAGGTGTGGTACAATAACTGGAGGTGTGGTACAATAACTGAAGGTGTGGTACAATAACTGGAGGTGTGGTACAATAACTGGAGGTGTGGTACAATAACTGGAGGTGTGGTACAATAACTGGAGGTGTGGTACAATAACTGGAGGTGTGGTACAATAACTGGAGGTGTGGTACAATAACTGGAGGTGTGGTACAATAACTGGAGGTGTGGTACAATAACAGGAGGTGTGGAACAATAATTGGAGGTGTGGTACAATAACTGGAGGTGTGGTACAATAACTGGAGGTGTGGTACAATAACTGGAGGTGTGGTACAATAACTGGAGGTGTGGTACAATAACTGGAGGTGTGGTACAATAACTGGAGGTGTGGTACAATAACTGGAGGTGTGGTACAATAACTGGAGGTGTGGTACAATAACTGGAGGTGTGGTACAATAACTGGAGGTGTGGTACAATAACTGGAGGTGTGGAACAATAACTGGAGGTGTGGTACAATAACTGGAGGTGTGGTACAATAACTGGAGGTGTGGTACAATAACTGGAGGTGTGGTACAATAACTGGAGGTGTGGTACAATAACTGGAGGTGTGGTACAATAACTGGAGGTGTGGTACAATAACTGGAGGTGTGGTATAATAATTGGAGGTGTGGTACAATAACTGGAGGTGTGGTACAATAACTGGAGGTGTGGTACAATAACTGAAGGTGTGGTACAATAACTGGAGGTGTGGTACAATAACTGGAGGTGTGGTACAATAACTGGAGGTGTGGTACAATAACTGGAGGTGTGGTACAATAACTGGAGGTGTGGTACAATAACTGGAGGTGTGGTACAATAACTGGAGGTGTGGTACAATAACTGGAGGTGTGGTACAATAACTGGAGGTGTGGTACAATAACTGGAGGTGTGGTACAATAACTGGAGGTGTGGTACAATAACTGGAGGTGTGGTACAATAACTGGAGGTGTGGTACAATAACTGGAGGTGTGGTACAATAACTGGAGGTGTGGTACAATAACTGGAGGTGTGGTACAATAACTGGAGGTGTGGTACAATAACTGGAGGTGTGGTACAATAACTGGAGGTGTGGTACAATAACTGGAGGTGTGGTACAATAACTGGAGGTGTGGTACAATAACTGGAGGTGTGGTACAATAACTGGAGGTGTGGTACAATAACTGGAGGTGTGGTACAATAACTGGAGGTGTGGTACAATAACTGGAGGTGTGGTACAATAACTGGAGGTGTGGTACAATAACTGGAGGTGTGGTACAATAACTGGAGGTGTGGGAGGTGTGGTACAATAACTGGAAGTGTGGTACAATAACTGGAGGTGTGGTACAATAACTGAACAATAACTGAAGGTGTGGTACAATAACTGGAGGTGTGGAACAATAACTGGAGGTGTGGTACAATAACTGGAGGTGTGGTACAATAATAAACAATAACTGGAGGTGTGGTACAATAACTGGAGGTGTGGTACAATCACTGGAGGTGTGGTACAATAACTGGAGGTGTGGAACAATAACTGGAGGTGTGGTACAATAACTGGAGGTGTGGTACAATAACTGGAGGTGTGGTACAATAACTGGAGGTGTGGTACAATAACTGGAGGTGTGGTACAATAACTGGAGGTGTGGTATAATAACTGGAGGTGTGGTACAATAACTGGAGGTGTGGTACAATAACTGGAGGTGTGGTACAATAACTGGAGGTGTGGAACAATAACTGGAGGTGTGGTACAATAACTGGAGGTGTGGTACAATAACTGGAGGTGTGGTACAATAACTGGAGGTGTGGTACAATAACTGGAGGTGTTGTACAATAACTGGAGGTGTGGTAGGTGTGGTACAATAACTGGAGGTGTGGTACAATAACTGGAGGTGTGGTACAATAACTGGAGGTGTGGAACAATAACTGGAGGTGTGGTACAATAACTGGAGGTGTGGTACAATAACTGGAGGTGTGGTACAATAACTGGAGGTGTGGTACAATAACTGGAGGTGTGGTACAATAACTGGAGGTGTGGTACAATAACTGGAGGTGTGGTACAATAACTGGAGGTGTTGAACAATAACTGGAGGTGTGGTACAATAACTGGAGGTGTGGTACAATAACTGGAGGTGTGGTACAATAACTGGAGGTGTGGTACAATAACTGGAGGTGTGGTACAATAACTGGAGGTGTGGTACAATAACTGGAGGTGTGGTACAATAACTGGAGGTGTGGTACAATAACTGGAGGTGTGAGGAGGTGTTGAACAATAACTGGAGGTGTGGTACAATAACTGGAGGTGTGGTACAATAACTGGAGGTGTTGGAGGTGTTGACAATAACTGGAGGTGTGGTACAATAACTGGAGGTGTGGTACAATAACTGGAGGTGTGGTACAATAACTGGAGGTGTGGTACAATAACTGGAGGTGTGGTACAATAACTGGAGGTGTGGTACAATAACTGGAGGTGTTGAACAATAACTGGAGGTGTGGTACAATAACTGGAGGTGTGGTACAATAACTGGAGGTGTGGTACAATAACTGGAGGTGTGGTACAATAACTGGAGGTGTGGTACAATAACTGGAGGTGTTGAACAATAACTGGAGGTGTGGTACAATAACTGGAGGTGTGGTACAATAACTGGAGGTGTGGTACAATAACAGAAGGTGTGGTACAATAACTGGAGGTGTTGAACAATAACTGGAGGTGTGGTACAATAACTGGAGGTGTGGTACAATAACTGGAGGTGTGGTACAATAACAGAAGGTGTGGTACAATAACTGGAGGTGTTGAACAATAACTGGAGGTGTGGTACAATAACTGGAGGTGTGGTACAATAACTGGAGGTGTGGTACAATAACTGGAGGTGTGGTACAATAACTGGAGGTGTGGTACAATAACTGGAGGTGTGGAACAATAACTGGAGGTGTGGTACAATAACTGGAGGTGTGGTACAATAACTGGAGGTGTGGTACAATAACTGGAGGTGTGGTACAATAACTGGAGGTGTGGTACAATAACTGGAGGTGTGGTACAATAGCTGGTGGTACAATAACTGGAGGTGTTGAACAATAACTGGAGGTGTGGTACAATAACTGGAGGTGTTGAACAATAACTGGAGGTGTGGTACAATAACTGGAGGTGTGGTACAATAACTGGAGGTGTGGTACAATAACTGGAGGTGTGGTACAATAACTGGAGGTGTGGTACAATAACTGGAGGTGTGGTATAATAACTGGAGGTGTGGTACAATAACAGAAGGTGTGGTACAATAACTGGAGGTGTTGAACAATAACTGGAGGTGTGGTACAATAACTGGAGGTGTGGTACAATAACTGGAGGTGTGGTATAATAACTGGAGGTGTGGTACAATAACTGGAGGTGTGGTACAATAACTGGAGGTGTGGAACAATAACTGGAGGTGTGGTACAATAACTGGAGGTGTGGTACAATAACTGGAGGAGGTGTGGTACAATAACTGGAGGTGTGGTATAATAACGGGAGGTGTGGTACAATAACTGGAGGTGTGGTATAATCACTGGAGGTGTGGTACAATAACAGAAGGTGTGGTACAATAACTGGAGGTGTTGAACAATAACTGGAGGTGTGGTACAATAACTGGAGGTGTGGTACAATAACTGGAGGTGTGGTATAATAACTGGAGGTGTGGTACAATAACTGGAGGTGTTGAACAATAACTGGAGGTGTTGAACAATAACTGGAGGTGTGGTACAATAACTGGAGGTGTGGTATAATAACTGGAGGTGTGGTATAATAACTGGAGGTGTGGTACAATAACTGGATGTGTTGAACAATAACTGGAGGTGTGGTACAATAACTGGAGGTGTGGTATAATAACTGGAGGTGTGGTACAATAACTGGAGGTGTTGAACAATAACTGGAGGTGTGGTACAATAACTGGAGGTGTGGTATAATAACTGGAGGTGTGGTACAATAACTGGAGGTGTTGAACAATAACTGGAGGTGTTGAACAATAACTGGAGGTGTGGTACAATAACTGGAGGTGTTGAACAATAACTGGAGGTGTGGTACAATAACTGGAGGTGTTGAACAATAACTGGAGGTGTGGTACAATAACTGGAGGTGTTGAACAATAACTGGAGGTGTGGTATAATAACTGGAGGTGTTGAACAATAACTGGAGGTGTTGAACAATAACTGGAGGTGTTGAACAATAACTGGAGGTGTTGAACAATAACTGGAGGTGTGGTATAATAACTGGAGGTGTGGTACAATAACTGGAGGTGTGGTACAATAACTGGAGGTGTGGTATAATAACTGGAGGTGTGGTATAATAACTGGAGGTGTGGTACAATAACTGGAGGTGTGGTACAATAACTGGAGGTGTGGTACAATAACTGGAGGTGTGGTACAATAACTGGAGGTGTGGTACAATAACTGGAGGTGTGATACAATAACTGGAGGTGTGGTACAATAACTGGAGGTGTGGTACAATAACGGGAGGTGTGGTACAATAACTGGAGGTGTGGAACAATAACTGGAGGTGTGGTACAATAACTGGAGGTGTGGTACAATAACGGGAGGTGTGGTACAATAACTGGAGGTGTGGTACAATAACTGGAGGTGTGGTACAATAACTGGAGGTGTGGTACAATAACGGGAGGTGTGGTACAATAACTGGAGGTGTGGTACAATAACTGGAGGTGTGGTACAATAACTGGAGGTGTGGTACAATAACGGGAGGTGTGGTACAATAACTGGAGGTGTGGTATAATAACGGGAGGTGTGGTACAATAACTGGAGGTGTGGTATAATAACGGGAGGTGTGGTACAATAACTGGAGGTGTGGTATAATAACGGGAGGTGTGGTACAATAACCGGAGGTGTGGTATAATAACGGGAGGTGTGGTACAATAACTGGAGGTGTGGTACAATAACTGGAGGTGTGGTACAATAACTGGAGGTGTGGTACAATAACTGGAGGTGTGGTACAATAACTGGAGGTGTGGTACAATAACTGGAGGTGTGGTACAATAACTGGAGGTGTGGTACAATAACTGGAGGTGTGGTACAATAACTGGAGGTGTGGTACAATAACGGGAGGTGTGGTACAATAACTGGAGGTGTGGTACAATAACTGGAGGTGTGGTATAATAACGGGAGGTGTGGTACAATAACTGGAGGTGTGGTACAATAACTGGAGGTGTGGTACAATAACGGGAGGTGTGGTACAATAACTGGAGGTGTGGTACAATAACTGGAGGTGTGGTACAATAACTGGAGGTGTGGTATAATAACGGGAGGTGTGGTACAATAACTGGAGGTGTGGTACAATAACCGGAGGTGTGGTACAATAACTGGAGGTGATGGTGTAACAGTACAGGTGATGGTGTAACAGTACAGGTGATGGTGTAACAGTACAGGTGATGGTGTAACAGTACAGGTGATGGTGTAACAGTACAGGTGATGGTGTAACAGTACAGGTGATGGTGTAACAGTACAGGTGATGGTGTAACAGTACAGGTGATGGTGTAACAGTACAGGTGGTGGTGTAACAGTACAGGTGATGGTGTAACAGTACAGGTGATGGTGTAACAGTACAGGTGATGGTGTAACAGTACAGGTGGTGGTGTAACAGTACAGGTGATGGTGTAACAGTACAGGTGATGGTGTAACAGTACAGGTGATGGTGTAACAGTACAGGTGATGGTGTAACAGTACAGGTGGTGGTGTAACAGTACAGGTGATGGTGTAACAGTACAGGTGATGGTGTAACAGTACAGGTGATGGTGTAACAGTACAGGTGGTGGTGTAACAGTACAGGTGATGGTGTAACAGTACAGGTGATGGTGTAACAGTGCTTCTGAAGGTTCAAGGATGTTGAACAGGGCGTGTTAGACAGGAGTGTTGAACAGGGCGTGTTAGACAGGAGTGTTGAACAGGGTGTTAGACAGGAGTGTTGAACAGGGTGTTAGACAGGAGTGTTGAACAGGGCGTGTTAGACAGGAGTGTTGAACAGGGTGTTAGACAGGAGTGTTGAACAGGGTGTTAGACAGGAGTGTTGAACAGGGTGTTAGACAGGAGTGTTGAACAGGGCGTGTTAGACAGGAGTGTTGAACAGGGCGTGTTAGACAGGAGTGTTGAACAGGGTGTTAGACAGGAGTGTTGAACAGGGCGTGTTAGACAGGAGTGTTGAACAGGGTGTTAGACAGGAGTGTTGAACAGGGTGTTAGACAGGAGTGTTGAACAGGGCGTGTTAGACAGGAGTGTTGAACAGGGTGTTAGACAGGAGTGTTGAACAGGGTGTTAGACAGGAGTGTTGAACAGGGCGTGTTAGACAGGAGTGTTGAACAGGGTGTTAGACAGGAGTGTTGAACAGGGTGTTAGACAGGAGTGTTGAACAGGGTGTTAGACAGGAGTGTTGAACAGGGCGTGTTAGACAGGAGTGTTGAACAGGGCGTGTTAGACAGGAGTGTTGAACAGGGTGTTAGACAGGAGTGTTGAACAGGGTGTTAGACAGGAGTGTTGATCAGGGCGTGTTAGACAGGAGTGTTGAACAGGGCGTGTTAGACAGGAGTGTTGAACAGGGCGTGTTAGACAGGAGTGTTGAACAGGGCGTGTTAGACAGGAGTGTTGAACAGGGTGTTAGACAGGAGTGTTGAACAGGGCGTGTTAGACAGGAGTGTTGAACAGGGCGTGTTAGACAGGAGTGTTGAACAGGGTGTTAGACAGGAGTGTTGAACAGGGCGTGTTAGACAGGAGTGTTGAACAGGGCGTGTTAGACAGGAGTGTTGAACAGGGCGTGTTAGACAGGAGTGTTGAACAGGGCGTGTTAGACAGGAGTGTTGAACAGGGTGTTAGACAGGAGTGTTGAACAGGGCGTGTTAGACAGGAGTGTTGAACAGGGTGTTAGACAGGAGTGTTGAACAGGGCGTGTTAGACAGGAGTGTTGAACAGGGCGTGTTAGACAGGAGTGTTGAACAGGGTGTTAGACAGGAGTGTTGAACAGGGCGTGTTAGACAGGAGTGTTGAACAGGGCGTGTTAGACAGGAGTGTTGAACAGGGCGTGTTAGACAGGAGTGTTGAACAGGGTGTTAGACAGGAGTGTTGAACAGGGCGTGTTAGACAGGAGTGTTGAACAGGGTGTTAGACAGGAGTGTTGAACAGGGTGTTAGACAGGAGTGTTGAACAGGGTGTTAGACAGGAGTGTTGAACAGGGTGTTAGACAGGAGTGTTGAACAGGGTGTTAGACAGGAGTGTTGAACAGGGTGTGTTAGACAGGAGTGTTGAACAGGGCGTGTTAGACAGGAGTGTTGAACAGGGTGTGTTAGACAGGAGTGTTGAACAGGGCGTGTTAGACAGGAGTGTTGAACAGGGTGTGTTAGACAGGAGTGTTGAACAGGGTGTTAGACAGGAGTGTTGAACAGGGTGTGTTTTAAACATTGGTTTTGAACGGGTATTAGAGAGGTTTTAGACTGAGGCCTTAAACAGTTGTTATATAGGGGTCTTAGACAGGTGAGTTAGTTGTGTAAGGCGTGTTAGACAGTTGTGTTAGACAGGTGTGTTAGACAGGTATACTGAAGACTATCATCACCTGTCTCAGCTGCGCTGACAGTCTCCGTGGAGGAAGACTCCGCATCTGCTGCACTGCGCTCCAGTCTCATCTCTGCTACCTCGCCTGCAACACAACAACACTGTTAGTATCTCCAGCAACACAACACTGTTAGTATCTCCAGCAACACAACATTGTTAGTATCTCCAGCAACACAAAAACACTGTTAGTATCTCCAGCAACACAACATTGTTAGTATCTCCAGCAACACAACAACACTGTTAGTATCTCCAGCAACACAACAACACTGTTAGTATCTCCAGCAACACAACAACACTGTTAGTATCTCCAGCAACACAACATTATTAGTATCTCCAGCAACACAGCAATACTGTTAGTAAATCCAGTAACACAACAACACTGTTAGTATCTCCAGCAACACAACATTATTAGTATCTCCAGCAACACAACAACACTGTTAGTATCTCCAGCAACACAACATTGTTAGTATCTCCAGCAACACAAAAACACTGTTAGTATCTCCAGCAACACAACATTGTTAGTATCTCCAGCAACACAACATTGTTAGTATCTCCAGCAACACAACATTGTTAGTATCTCCAGCAACATAACATTGTTAGTATCTCCAGCAACACAACATTGTTAGTATCTCCAGCAACATAACATTGTTAGTATCTCCAGCAACACAACATTGTTAGTATCTCCAGCAACATAACATTGTTAGTATCTCCAGCAACATAACATTGTTAGTATCTCCAGCAACACAACATTGTTAGTATCTCCAACAACACAACATTGTTAGTATCTCCAACAACACAAAAACACTGTTAGTATCTCCAACAACACAACACTGTTAGTATCTCCAACAACACAACATTGTTAGTATCTCCAACAACACAAAAACACTGTTAGTATCTCCAATAACACAACATTGTTAGTATCTCCAACAACACAAAAACACTGTTAGTATCTCCAACAACACAACATTGTTAGTATCTCCAACAACACAAAAACACTGTTAGTATCTCCAATAACACAACACTGTTAGTATCTCCAACAACACAACATTGTTAGTATCTCCAGCAACACAACACTGTTAGTATCTCCAACAACACAAAAACACTGTTAGTATCTCCAGCTACACAACAACACTGTTAGTATCTCCAACAACACAACACTGTTAGTATCTCCAACAACACAACACTGTTAGTATCTCCAACAACACAACACTGTTAGTATCTCCAACAACACAACACTGTTAGTATCTCCAACAACACAACACTGTTAGTATCTCCAGCAACACAACACTGTTAGTATCTCCAACAACACAACACTGTTAGTATCTCCAACAACACAACACTGTTAGTATCTCCAGCAACACAACACTGTTAGTATCTCCAACAACACAACACTGTTAGTATCTCCAACAACACAACATTGTTAGTATCTCCAACAACACAACACTGTTAGTATCTCCAACAATACAACACTGTTAGTATCTCCAACAACACAACACTCTTTGTATCTCCAGCAACACAACACTGTTAGTATCTCCAACAACACAACACTGTTAGTATCTCCAACAACACAACATTGTTAGTATCTCCAACAACACAACACTGTTAGTATCTCCAACAATACAACACTGTTAGTATCTCCAACAACACAACACTCTTTGTATCTCCAGCAACACAACACTGTTAGTATTTCCAACAACACAACATTGTTAGTATCTCCAACAACACAACACTGTTAGTATCTCCAACAACACAACAACACTGTTAGTATCTCCAGCAACACAACACTGTTAGTATCTCCAACAACACAACATTGTTAGTATCTCCAACAACACAACACTGTTAGTATCTCCAACAACACAACACTGTTAGTATCTCCAGCAACACAACACTGTTAGGATCTCCAGCAACACAACATTGTTAGTATCTCCAAAACACTACATTGTTAGTATCTCCAGCAACACAACACTGTTAGTATCTCCAACAACACAACATTGTTAGTATCTCCAGCAATACAAAAACACTGTTAGTATCTCCAACAACACAACATTGTTAGTATCTCCAACAACACAAAAACACTGTTAGTATCTCCAACAACACAACATTGTTAGTATCTCCAACAACGCAACATTGTTAGTATCTCCAGCAATACAAAAACACTGTTAGTATCTCCAACAACACAACATTGTTAGTATCTCCAACAACACAAAAACACTGTTAATATCTCCAGCAACACAACAGTGTTAGCATCTCCAACAACACAACATTGTTAGTATCTCCAACAACACAACACTGTTAGTATCTCCAACAACACAACACTGTTAGTATCTCCAGCAACACAACACTGTTAGGATCTCCAGCAACACAACATTGTTAGTATCTCCAACAACACTACATTGTTAGTATCTCCAGCAACACAACACTGTTAGTATCTCCAACAACACAACATTGTTAGTATCTCCAGCAATACAAAAACACTGTTAGTATCTCCAACAACACAACATTGTTAGTATCTCCAACAACACAAAAACACTGTTAGTATCTCCAACAACACAACATTGTTAGTATCTCCAACAACGCAACATTGTTAGTATCTCCAGCAATACAAAAACACTGTTAGTATCTCCAACAACACAACATTGTTAGTATCTCCAACAACACAAAAACACTGTTAATATCTCCAGCAACACAACAGTGTTAGCATCTCCAACAACACAACATTGTTAGTATCTCCAGCAACACAACATTGTTAGTAACTCCAACAACACAACATTGTTAGTATCTCCAACAACGCAAAAACACTGTTAGTATCTCCAGCAACACAACATTGTTAGTATCTCCAGCAACACAACATTGTTAGTATCTCCAACACAAAAACACTGTTAGTATCTCCAGCAACACAACATTGTTAGTATCTCCAACAACGCAAAAACACTGTTAGTATCTCCAACAACACAACATTGTTAGTATCTCCAACAACACAACATTGTTAGTATCTCCAGCAACACTACACTGTTAGTATCTCCAACAACACAAAAACACTGTTAGTATCTCCAGCAACACAACACTGTTAGCATCTCCAGCAACACAACATTGTTAGTATCTCCAACAACACAACATTGTTAGTATCTCCAACAACACAACATTGTTAGTATCTCCAGCAATACAAAAACACTGTTAGTATCTCCAACAACGCAACATTGTTAGTATCTCCAACAACACAAAAACACTGTTAGCATCTCCAACAACACAAAAACACTGTTAGTATCTCCAGCAACACAACATTGTTAGTATCTCCAGCAACACAACACTGTTAGCATCTCCAACAACACAACATTGTTAGTATCTCCAACAACACAACACTGTTAGTATCTCCAACAACGCAAAAACACTGTTAGTATCTCCAGCAACACAACACTGTTAGTATCTCCAACAACACAACATTGTTAGTATCTCCAACAACACAACACTGTTAGTATCTCCAACAGCACAAAAACACTGTTAGTATCTCCAACAACACAACATTGTTAGTATCTCCAACAACACAACACTGTTAGTATCTCCAACAACACAACACTGTTAGTATCTCCAACAACACAACACTGTTAGTATCTCCAGCAACACAACACTGTTAGTATCTCCAACAACACAACACTGTTAGTATCTCCAACAACACAACACTGTTAGTATCTCCAGCAACACAACACTGTTAGTATCTCCAACAACACAACACTGTTAGTATCTCCAACAACACAACATTGTTAGTATCTCCAACAACACAACACTGTTAGTATCTCCAACAATACAACACTGTTAGTATCTCCAACAACACAACACTCTTTGTATCTCCAGCAACACAACACTGTTAGTATCTCCAACAACACAACACTGTTAGTATCTCCAACAACACAACATTGTTAGTATCTCCAACAACACAACACTGTTAGTATCTCCAACAATACAACACTGTTAGTATCTCCAACAACACAACACTCTTTGTATCTCCAGCAACACAACACTGTTAGTATCTCCAACAACACAACATTGTTAGTATCTCCAACAACACAACACTGTTAGTATCTCCAACAACACAACAACACTGTTAGTATCTCCAGCAACACAACACTGTTAGTATCTCCAACAACACAACATTGTTAGTATCTCCAACAACACAACACTGTTAGTATCTCCAACAACACAACACTGTTAGTATCTCCAGCAACACAACACTGTTAGGATCTCCAGCAACACAACATTGTTAGTATCTCCAACAACACTACATTGTTAGTATCTCCAGCAACACAACACTGTTAGTATCTCCAACAACACAACATTGTTAGTATCTCCAGCAATACAAAAACACTGTTAGTATCTCCAACAACACAACATTGTTAGTATCTCCAACAACACAAAAACACTGTTAGTATCTCCAACAACACAACATTGTTAGTATCTCCAACAACGCAACATTGTTAGTATCTCCAGCAATACAAAAACACTGTTAGTATCTCCAACACCACAACATTGTTAGTATCTCCAACAACACAAAAGTATCACTGTTAATATCTCCAGCAACACAACAGTGTTAGCATCTCCAACAACACAACATTGTTAGTATCTCCAACAACACAACACTGTTAGTATCTCCAACAACACAACACTGTTAGTATCTCCAGCAACACAACACTGTTAGGATCTCCAGCAACACAACATTGTTAGTATCTCCAAAACACTACATTGTTAGTATCTCCAGCAACACAACACTGTTAGTATCTCCAACAACACAACATTGTTAGTATCTCCAGCAATACAAAAACACTGTTAGTATCTCCAACAACACAACATTGTTAGTATCTCCAACAACACAAAAACACTGTTAGTATCTCCAACAACACAACATTGTTAGTATCTCCAACAACGCAACATTGTTAGTATCTCCAGCAATACAAAAACACTGTTAGTATCTCCAACAACACAACATTGTTAGTATCTCCAACAACAGAAAAACACTGTTAGTATCTCCAGCAACACAACAGTGTTAGCATCTCCAACAACACAACATTGTTAGTATCTCCAGCAACACAACATTGTTAGTAACTCCAACAACACAACATTGTTAGTATCTCCAACAACGCAAAAACACTGTTAGTATCTCCAGCAACACAACATTGTTAGTATCTCCAGCAACACAACATTGTTAGTATCTCCAACACAAAAACACTGTTAGTATCTCCAGCAACACAACATTGTTAGTATCTCCAACAACGCAAAAACACTGTTAGTATCTCCAACAACACAAGATTGTTAGTATCTCCAACAACACAACATTGTTAGTATCTCCAGCAACACTACACTGTTAGTATCTCCAACAACACAAAAACACTGTTAGTATCTCCAGCAACACAACACTGTTAGCATCTCCAGCAACACAACATTGTTAGTATCTCCAACAACACAACATTGTTAGTATCTCCAACAACACAACATTGTTAGTATCTCCAGCAATACAAAAACACTGTTAGTATCTCCAACAACGCAACATTGTTAGTATCTCCAACAACACAAAAACACTGTTAGCATCTCCAACAACACAAAAACACTGTTAGTATCTCCAGCAACACAACATTGTTAGTATCTCCAGCAACACAACACTGTTAGCATCTCCAACAACACAACATTGTTAGTATCTCCAACAACACAACACTGTTAGTATCTCCAACAACGCAAAAACACTGTTAGTATCTCCAGCAACACAACACTGTTACCATCTCCAACAACACAACATTGTTAGTATCTCCAACAACACAACACTGTTAGTATCTCCAACAACGCAAAAACACTGTTAGTATCTCCAGCAACACAACATTGTTAGTATCTCCAACAACACAACACTGTTAGTATCTCCAACAACACAACACTGTTAGTATCTCCAACAACACAACATTGTTAGTATCTCCAACAACACAACACTGTTAGTATCTCCAACAACACAACATTGTTAGTATCTCCAACAACACAACATTGTTAGTATCTCCAACAACACAACATTGTTAGTATCTCCAACAACACAACATTGTTAGTATCTCCAACAACGCAAAAACACTGTTAGTATCTCCAACAACACAACATTGTTAGTATCTCCAACAACACAACATTGTTAGTATCTCCAACAACACAACATTGTTAGTATCTCCAACAACACAACATTGTTAGTATCTCCAACAACGCAAAAACACTGTTAGTATCTCCAACAACACAACATTGTTAGTATCTCCAACAACACAACATTGTTAGTATCTCCAGCAACACTACACTGTTAGTATCTCCAACAACACAAAAACACTGTTAGTATCTCCAGTAACGCAACACTAGTATCTCCAAGTATCTCCAACAGCACACACTGTTAGTATCTCCAACAACACAACATTGTTAGTATCTCCAACAACACAACACTGTTAGTATCTCCAACAACACAACACTGTTAGTATCTCCAACAACACAACATTGTTAGTATCTCCAACAACACAACACTGTTAGTATCTCCAACAACACAACACTGTTAGTATCTCCAACAACACAACATTGTTAGTATCTCCAACAACACAACACTGTTAGTATCTCCAACAACACAACACTGTTAGTATCTCCAACAACACAACACTGTTAGTATCTCCAACAACACAACACTGTTAGTATCTCCAGCAACACAACATTGTTAGTATCTCCAGCAACACAACAACATTGTTAGTATCTCTAACAACACAAAAACACTGTTAGTGTCTCCAACAACACAATATTGTTAGTATCTCCAACAACACAACACTGTTAGTATCTCCAACAACACAACACTGTTAGTATCTCCAGCAACACAGCAACACTGTTAGTATCTCCAACAACACTGACCTAGCAGTCAGCAGGTACCTGGGTGTCTGTTAGGTGTGGTGGGTGGCACCTAGGTGTTGTGGATGACAGCTAGGTGCTATGATTGGCACTTAGGTGTGACGGGTGGCACCTACGTGTGACAGGTGACACTTAGGCATGGTGGGTGACACCTGGGTGTGATGGGTGACACCTAGGTGTGATGGGTGACACCTAGGTGTGATGGGTGACACCTAGGTGTGATGGGTGACACCTAGGTGTGATGGATGACACCTAGGTGTGATGGGAGACACCTAGGTGTGGTGGGTGACACCTAGGTGTGATGGGTGACACCTAGGCCTTATGGGTGACACCTAGGTGTGATGGGTGACATCTAGGTGTGATGAGTGACACTTAGGTGTGATGGTTGACACCTGGGTGTGATGGGTGACACCTAGGTGTGATGGGTGACACCTAGATGTGGTGGGTGACACCTAGGTGTGATGGGTGACATCTAGGTCTGGTGGGTGACACCTAGGTGTGGTGGGTGACACCTAGGTGTGATGGGTGACATCTAGGTGTGGTAAGTGACACCTAGGTGTGATGGGTGACACCTAGGTGTGATGAGTGACATCTAGGTGTGGTGGGTGACATCTAGGTGTGGTGGGTGACACCTAGGTGTGATGAGTGACATCTAGGTGTGGTGGGTGACATCTAGGTGTGGTGGGTGACGTGCACCTAAGCCATTAATTAAGCCTCACTGACTGGCTTCCTCAGTGTGTCCTGGCTTGGAAACATAAACACATATGCAGTTTAATGTGATCCTTTATTGACAACGTTTCGCCCACACAGTGGGCTTTTTCAAGTCACAAACAGATCTACCTGGGGTGGAAGGTACGGGAGTATTTATAGTCAGGTTCAGAATGTTGAGGTCAGGTGGAGAATGCTGCAGCTGATGATCTACCGGGTGGGGTTATAGAGTCTTGGGTAGCTTGGCAGGGGTATTGGACAAGTTGTGAGTAGACCTTCTGCAGTGTTCTATGTTCTTATGTGGGATAGCGATGAAGAAGTTTCTTGGCGAGTGGTTCAGCTATGTTATAGATGCCATTGTTCTGGTTGAAATTGTTGGTTATAGAGATAAGCGATGATTCCAGGATTCTTCGGTAATACCGAAGAATCCTGGAATCATTGCTATCCCACATAAGAACATAGAACACTGCAGAAGGTCTACTCACAACTTGTCCAATACCCCTGCCAAGCTACCCAAGACTCTATAACCCCACCCGGTAGATCATCAGCTGCAGCATTCTCCACCTGACCTCAACATTCTGAACCTGACTATAAATACTCCCGTACCTTCCACCCCAGGTAGATCTGTTTGTGACTTGAAAAAGCCCACTGTGTGGGCGAAACGTTGTCAATAAAGGATCACATTAAACTGCATATATGTTTATGTTTCCATTGTGTCGGTATTTTATACCATATATTTTCATCGTGTCCTGGCTTGTTAACCCAGGAGAGAAGTCTTCTTATTTCTTCTTATTTTTTCTTTCTCTTCTTTTCTTGTCCCTCTTCTTCCTCTTCTTCTTCGTCTTTTTCTCCTCCTCCTCTCCGCATGCCCTCTATTATTGCTTGTACCTGCGGCCAGCAGTAACAGCCTGGTTGACCAGACCCTGATCCACCACGAGGCCTGGTCTCAGACCGAGCCGCGGGGGCGTTGACCTCCGGAGACTTTTTCCAGGTATACCTCTCTATCACTGGCATTCTTCTTGACCTCTTGCTTCCCTGGTCTCTCTGACCTTACATTCTTCTTGACCTCTTGCTTCCCTGGTCTCTCTGACCTTACATTCTTCTTGACCTCTTGCTTCCCTGGTCTCTGTGACCTTACATTCTTCTTGACCTCTTGCTTCCCTGGTCTCTGTGACCTTACATTCTTCTTGACCTCTTGCTTCCCTGGTCTCTGTGACCTTACATTCTTCTTGACCTCTTGCTTCCCTGGTCTC
>NC_091366.1:8201778-8204278 GCF_038502225.1 Cherax quadricarinatus
ACACAGAAACACACTCCAATATACAGACAGCAAGACACAGAAACACACTCCAATATACAGACAGCAAGACACAGAAACACACTCCAATATACAGACAGCAAGACACAGAAACACACTCCAATATACAGACAGCAAGACACAGAAACACACTCCAATATACAGACAGCAAGACACAGAAACACACTCCAATATACAGACAGCAAGACACAGAAACACACTCCAATATACAGACAGCAAGACACAGAAACACACTCCAATATACAGACAGCAAGACACAGAAACACACTCCAATATACAGACAGCAAGACACAGAAACACACTCCAATATACAGACAGCAAGACACAGAAACACACTCCAATATACAGACAGCAAGACACAGAAACACACTCCAATATACAGACAGCAAGACACAGAAACACACTCCAATATACAGACAGCAAGACACAGAAACACACACCAATATACAGACAGCAAGACACAGAAACACACACCAATATACAGACAGCAAGACACAGAAACACACACCAATATACAGACAGCAAGACACAGAAACACACTCCAATATACAGACAGCAAGACACAGAAACACACTCCAATATACAGACAGCAAGACACAGAAACACACTCCAATATACAGACAGCAAGACACAGAAACACACACCAATATACAGACAGCAAGACACAGAAACACACACCAATATACAGACAGCAAGACACAGAAACACACTCCAATATACAGACAGCAAGACACAGAAACACACTCCAATATACAGACAGCAAGACACAGAAACACACTCCAATATACAGACAGCAAGACACAGAAACACACTCCAATATACAGACAGCAAGACACAGAAACACACTCCAATATACAGACAGCAAGACACAGAAACACACTCCAATATACAGACAGCAAGACACAGAAACACACTCCAATATACAGACAGCAAGACACAGAAACACACACCAATATACAGACAGCAAGACACAGAAACACACACCAATATACAGACAGCAAGACACAGAAACACACTCCAATATACAGACAGCAAGACACAGAAACACACTCCAATATACAGACAGCAAGACACAGAAACACACTCCAATATACAGACAGCAAGACACAGAAACACACTCCAATATACAGACAGCAAGACACAGAAACACACTCCAATATACAGACAGCAAGACACAGAAAAACACACCAATATACAGACAGCAAGACACAGAAACACACACCAATATACAGACAGCAAGACACAGAAACACACACCAATATACAGACAGCAAGACACAGAAACACACACCAATATACAGACAGCAAGACACAGAAACACACTCCAATATACAGACAGCAAGACACAGAAACACACTCCAATATACAGACAGCAAGACACAGAAACACACTCCAATATACAGACAGCAAGACACAGAAACACACTCCAATATACAGACAGCAAGACACAGAAACACACTCCAATATACAGACAGCAAGACACAGAAACACACTCCAATATACAGACAGCAAGACACAGAAACACACTCCAATATACAGACAGCAAGACACAGAAACACACACCAATATACAGACAGCAAGACACAGAAACACACACCAATATACAGACAGCAAGACACAGAAACACACACCAATATACAGACAGCAAGACACAGAAACACACTCCAATATACAGACAGCAAGACACAGAAACACACTCCAATATACAGACAGCAAGACACAGAAACACACTCCAATATACAGACAGCAAGACACAGAAACACACACCAATATACAGACAGCAAGACACAGAAACACACACCAATATACAGACAGCAAGACACAGAAACACACTCCAATATACAGACAGCAAGACACAGAAACACACTCCAATATACAGACAGCAAGACACAGAAACACACTCCAATATACAGACAGCAAGACACAGAAACACACACCAATATACAGACAGCAAGACACAGAAACACACTCCAATATACAGACAGCAAGACACAGAAACACACTCCAATATACAGACAGCAAGACACAGAAACACACTCCAATATACAGACAGCAAGACACAGAAACACACACCAATATACAGACAGCAAGACACAGAAACACACTCCAATATACAGACAGCAAGACACAGAAACACACACCAATATACAGACAGCAAGACACAGAAACACACTCCAATATACAGACAGCAAGACACAGAAACACACTCCAATATACAGACAGCAAGACACAGAAACACACTCCAATATACAGACAGCAAGACACAGAAACACACTCCAATATACAGACAGCAAGACACAGAAACACACTCCAATATACAGACAGCAAGACACAGAAACACACGCCAATATACAGACAGCAAGACACAGAAACACACACACACACACGTCAAGAAACAGACATGAAGACACACAGAAGCACACACACAAGACACAGACAGCAAGAGACACAGTTGTGGCGTGCACCAAGTACATTATAACATT
>NC_091366.1:8209278-8250802 GCF_038502225.1 Cherax quadricarinatus
ATCCTGAAGAACAACCAACTTCCTCCTAGTTAGCGGCGTTCCCTAAACAAAAATCTGCGGCCCAGAATGTTTATCCTCTTGTACTGAATGTAGAAACATAAACACAAATGCAGTATAATGTGATCCTTTATGGACTACGTTTCGCCCACACAGATCTACCTGAGTGAATAGAACATGGGTATTTATAGGATGGAGAGTCAGGTGGAGAATATTGGGTAGGTTGGATTTGAGACGGACCTGTAAGGTCCCTCTCAAATCGTGTCGGTATTTTATACCAGAAGTAGAAGTAGGTTAGGTAAAGTTCGTCGGGAAACAGGACAAGTGTTTCCTGACGTAGGTCTTAGATGATGACCCGCCATTGGAGCTTTTGGTCATCTGACTGAGGCCTTCCGCTGGCTTACCGGTCCACCCCTTTAAAAATTATGGTCAGTTATAACCATTTACGTATATAAGTAGAGGTAGATAGTGTTTTGTCACTACGTTCTCCAAAACGCCTCATACACTCTCCTTAGTCACTCGTGGGTTATTGCTATTGTCTGGAGACATGCTATAACATGTCACAGGAATAAATAAAGGAGATATAAATATTTTTTTTTTATTATCACACTGGCCGATTCCCACCAAGGCAGGGTGGCCCGAAAAAGAAAAACTTTCACCATCATTCACTCCATCACTGTCTTGCCAGAAGGGTGCTTTACACTACAGTTTTTAAACTGCAACATAAACACCCCTCCTTCAGAGTGCAGACACTGTACTTCCCATCTCCAGGACTCAAGTCCGGCCTTGATGTAAATAACGCGTTAAAATATCTAACCAAGACACGACTCACAGCAACGGGGTCAAGTTGGAGTGTTCCTCCTTTCTTATGTTCTTATGAAAGGTTACAGGAAAACAATGGTTTGGTAATCGAGTTGTGAATATGTGGAACAAACTCCCAAGACACTGAAATGAAATCCTTGAGTAGTTTTAAAACTAGGGGTCGGTGTGAGCTGGATTTGCCTAGCATGGGCCAGTAGGCGTGCTGCAGTGCTTCTTCCTTCTTAAGTGGGTATGACTTGGATCTGCCTTGCATGGGCCAGTAGGTCTGCTGCAGTGTTCCTTCCTTCTTAAGTGGGTATGACTTGGATCTGCCTGCATGGGCCAGTAGGTCTTGAGTAGCGTCCTTCCTTCTTAAGTAGGTATGACTTGGACCTGCCTAACATGGGCCAGTAGGTCTGCTGCAGTGCTCCTTCATAAGTGGGTGTGACTTGGACCTGCCGAGCATGGGCCAGTAGGCCTGCTGCAGCGCATCTTCCTTCTTAAGTGGGTATGATTTGGACCTGCGTAGCATGGGCCAGTAGGCCTGCTGCAGTGCTCCTTCCTACGTTCTTATATTAACACAGGCTAACACTAAAACAGCAGCAGTTATCAAGGCTTCTTGTTCCACTATTAACGCCGTGATGTTACAACAGAAAAGAGGGAAAGATCGTAAATCAGTGCTCCTTCCTACGTTCTTATATTAACACAGACTAACACTAAAACAGCAGCAGTTATCAAGGCTTCTTGTTCCACTATTAACGTCGTGATGTTACAACAGAAAAGAGGGAAATATCGTAAATAAAACATTCCAGAGACCATATATCTGGAAGAATTTTTCTTATCACAATGTTGGGAAGACTTGTCACTGACAACATCTGACAAGACTCACTCACTTAAAATACACCTCAGGTGCTCGACACACAACTAACCAGCACATAGGAGAAAGTAACTTATGACGAGGTTTCGGTCCCACTTGGAGCACTGACAAGTTACACACTAACACATGATGGTACGGGAGCCAGTATATATACGAGAGGAAGGCAGTACATGTATATATATACTGGCTCCCTTACCTCTGTGTGTTAGTGTTTCGGTCAAAGTCGGACCGAAACGTCGTGATAAGTTTCTTTCTCCTATGTGTGGGTTATCTATGTATTGTACATAAATGGTATACTATACCGACAAGATGAAAAATTAGACACACGTGCAACATCTGGGTATCTTTATCTGTAGACGTTCCGCCATCCAGTGACTTTATCAGTACAATACAAGGACATAATATGAAGGAAAATATACAAGACTGAGGGACTGATTACCTCATCTTTTGTATATAGTTGTATTGTTTTCCAATTATATCCTTGAATTTGTATTGATAAAGCCACTGGATGGCGAAACGTCTACAATAAAGATACCCAGATGTTGCACATAAGAACATAAGAACATAAGAAAGGAGGAACACTGCAGCAGGCCTGTTGGCCCATACTAGGCAGGTCCTTTACAATTCATCCCACTAACAAACATTTGACCTACCCAATTTTCAATGCTACCCAAGAAATAAGCTCTGATGTGCAAGTTTACTCAAATCCAACCCATCCCACTCATGTATTTATCCAACCTAAATTTGAAACTACCCAAAGTCCTAGCCTCAATAACCCAACTAGGTAGACTGTTCCACTCATCAACTACCCTATTTCCAAACCAATACTTTCCTATGTCCTTTCTAAATCTAAACTTATCTAATTTAAATCCATTACTGCGGGTTCTCTCTTGGAGAGATATCCTTAAGACCTTGTTAATATTCCCGTGTCTAATTCCTCTATTTGTGTATTGTCACGTTATTTACTCCTTTTTACCTATCTCGTCCTATCTACCAACAGCTGTTTCCTCTGCTCTATCTATTCCATTTCTTCACTTATCTATTCTTGTCATCACTACAGCCTGAAAAATTTCCTGTAGCACTGTTTGATGGTTGTGAAATCTGGCTGGGAATGACCGTAGAGTTTCTCGGACGATATACCGGAGGAGGCACGTATGTTGCAGACCTCTGCAACACAATTGTCCTCAAAGATTTGTTAAGTTATACCATGAATTAAGTAAAGATCCTGGACTTCACCTTACGAAACAGACTAAGAAAATGTGATAGTAATTATGGACAAGGTAGATTATAGTGGAAAAATTAACATGTTATTAGAAGACGGGGGATCTTACGTGCCTCTTAATTTGGCCCCTAGTGTGGGTGTGTGTGTGTGTGTGTACTCACTAATTGTACTCATCTAATTGTGGTTGCAGGGGGTCGATTTACAGCTCCTGGCCCCACCTCTTCGCTGGTCACTACTAGGTCCACTCTCTCCCTGCTCCATGAGCGTTATCGTACCTCTTCTTAAAGCTATGTATGGATCCTGCTTCTGCTACATCAGTCTCCAGACTGTTCCACTTCCTGACAACTCTATGGCTGAAGAAATACTTCCTAAAACCCCTGTGACTCATCTGAGTGTGTGTGTGTCAAACAGAGACACCAAGTTAGAGTTGAGGTAGCAAGTTAAACTAACCCAGAGAGCAGTACTGTGTTGTCGGTGTGTACTAAACACCACCACCACCAATAACAACACATCAAAGTAGTGTAACAGCACACTGCAGGTGTCCACACTGTGTAACTATCATACAGAGTAGTGTAACAGCACACTGCAGGTGTCCACACTGTGTAACTATCATACAGAGTAGTGTAACAGCACACTGCAGGTGTCCACACTGTGTAACTATCATACAGAGTAGTGTAACAGCACACTGCAGGTGTCCACACTGTGTAACTATCATACAGCACACTGCAGGTGTTCAGTGTAACTATCATACAGAGTAGTGTAACACACTGCAGGTGTCCACACTGTGTAACTATCATACAGAGTAGTGTAACAGCACACTGCAGGTGTCCACACTGTGTAACTATCATACAGAGTAGTGTAACAGCACACTGCAGGTGTTCACACCGTGTAACTATCATACAGAGTAGTGTAACAGCACACTGCAGGTGTTCACACTGTGTAATTATCATACATAGTGCAACAGCACACTGCAGGTGTTCACACTGTGTAACTATCATACAGAGTAGTGTAACAGCACACTGCAGGTGTTCACACTGTGTAACTATCATACAGAGTGGTGTAACAGCATACTTCTGGTGTTCACACTGTGTAACTATCATACAGAGTAGTGTAACAGCACACTGCAGGTGTTCGTAGTGTAACTATCATACAGAGTAGTGTAACAGCACAATGCAGGTGTTCACACTGTGTAACTATCATACAGAGTAGTGTAACAGCATACTTCTGGTGTTCACACTGTGTAACTATCACAGTGTAACAGCATACTTCTGGTGTTCACACTGTGTAACTATCATAGTGTAACAGCATACTTCTGGTGTTCACACTGTGTAACTATCATAGAGTAGTGTAACAGCATACTTCTGGTGTTCACACTGTGTAACTATCATAGAGAGTAGTGTAACAGTATACTTCTGGTGTTCACACTGTGTAACTATCATAGAGAGTAGTGTAACAGTATACTTCTGGTGTTCACACTGTGTAACTATCATAGAGTAGTGTAACAGCATACTTCTGGTGTTCACACTGTGTAACTATCATACAGAGTAGTGTAACAACACACTGCTGGTGTTCACACTGTATAACTATCATAAAGTAGTGTAACAGCATACTTCTGGTGTTCACACTGTGTAACTATCATACAGAGTAGTGTAACAGCATACTTCTGGTGTTCACACTGTATAACTATCATAGAGTAGTGTAACAGCATACTTCTGGTGTTCACACTGTGTAACTATCATAGAGTAGTGTAACAGCATACTTCTGGTGTTCACACTGTGTAACTATCATAGAGTAGTGTAACAGCATACTTCTGGTTTTGTATAGCACATAGAGTAGTGTAACTGTGTAACTATCATAGAGTAGTGTAACAGCATACTTCTGGTGTTCACACTGTATAACTATCATAGAGTAGTGTAACAGCATACTTCTGGTGTTCACACTGTATAACTATCATAGAGTAGTGTAACAGCATACTTCTGGTGTTCACACTGTATAACTATCATAGAGTAGTGTAACAGCATACTTCTGGTGTTCACACTGTATAACTATCATAGAGTAGTGTAACAGCATACTTCTGGTTTTCACACTGTGTAACTATCATAGAGTAGTGTAACAGCATACTTCTGGTGTTCACACTGTGTAACTATCATAGAGTAGTGTAACAGCATACTTGTGGTGTTCACACTGTATAACTATCATAGAGTAGTGTAACAGCATACTTGTGGTAGTAGTGTAACAGCATACTTGTGGTGTTCACACTGTATAACTATCATAGAGTAGTGTAACAGCATACTTCTGGTGTTCACACTGTATAACTATCATAGAGTAGTGTAACAGCATACTTCTGGTGTTCACGTTAGGGTGGCTTATTTCCACAGTGGTCCTTTGGTACTGTTCCCCAGGATTCCACCAATAACGGTCTGAAAAATACCCGCGTACCTATTTAGGCAAACGGGTAACACGGGTGAGGAAACTTGGCCAGTGTCTTCCCCCACCTCAGGATCGTACCCGGGTACTTCCGTTATGCATCAAAGGTGTTACCAGTGAGCAAAAGTGATTATCACAATCATGTTGGGATGTCATCACCTGTGGCTGATACAAACGAGTAACACAGGTGAGATATATAACCCTGCCTAGTCTACATTATAATAATAATAATAATAATAATAATAATAATATTATTATTATTATTATTATTATTATTATTATTATTATTATTATTATTATTATTATTATTTATTGTTGTTACTATTATTATTGCTATTATAGTCACTACTACTACTACTAATAATAACAATAATTATTATTATTATTATTATTATTATTTATTATTGTTGTTACTACTACTACCAATAATAATAACAAAAATTAATAATAATAATAATAATTTTTATTATGTAAACAGAAGAGCTAAACGTTATGCCAAGCCTATTCCACAAATGTAATCCTTGTTAAGAGCAGCAATCTCGACCTTTGCCTAACTGAATGCCAGTCATTAGCGCCTTTGAACCGGATTTAACGAGGCGCCTGAACCTGTGTTAATACCTCATTCACTCTGCTGGCGTGGGGAGCTCTCTTGCTGGTAAAGGGTTCTTATTCCTAGGAACTGGATCCACCATCCTCCTTCCCTAGATTCATCACCGTCACGTTGTTGTTGTTTTTAAGGGCTCGGACGGCTCAGGGCACGGTGGTTTTCAAGGCCCCCGATGGTATAAAGTCACTTTATCTGACTGTTTTGGGTTATCCTTGGTAATTTACACATATGCTACTATGTATGATAATTTGTATAATGGTATTTATGTGTACCTGTACCTAAATAAACTTAATTACTCTTGTCGTATGAGGCAAGTTAAGACACAGGGATAAGGTACGGCACAAACCGTAATATCCCTTATAAACCACCAGCAACAACTGGTAACATTATTTACACTAGTTTGGCCAGTACATCAGGCTTTATCAGATCTAATAGATCATACCCGGTGGCTGCAGGATATGTAGGCAGGAGAGAGGAACATATTCAGATATCACACTATAAAAACGCAGAAGTTAGAGCCACAGTGGACAGTCCGGGCGGTTAGTGTCCGGTGTGATCAGTCGACTAGACGTCATCAACACGACCTCATTAAAGAAAATGAGTAATGTGTTCCCTGTATTGGGGAACTTCGTTGGGTTTTTATAAAGCGGACTTGCCCTAGGAAATCTAATAAACGGAAAAGTATTCTAGAGCACTGAGCTCACACCCCTTGGTACGGGTGGAAACATTCGGGCGTGTTTCCTTAAGACGCCTGTTGTTACTGTTCACCTAGTAGTAAACAGGTACCTGAGTGTTAGCTGACTGATGTAGGTCGCATCATAGCGACAAAATTTACCTTATTTGCCCGAAATGCTCTGTATAACCAGGGGTTTTCTATATGGTATGTCATTGATGACAACTAGGGCTGTATATACTGTTCACGGTACATGTACTTGTAGAAATACTACTACTACTACTAATAATAATATGTGTATTTGTTTGTGTGTGTGTGTGTGTGTGTGTGTGTGTGTGTGTGTGTGTGTGTGTGTGTGTGTGTGTGTGTGTGTGTGTGTGTGTGTGTGTGTTTGTGAGTGTGTGTGTGTGTGTGTGTGTGTGTGTGTGTGTGTGTGTGTGTGTGTGTGTGTGTGTGTGTGTGTGTGTGTGTGTGTGTGTGTGTGTGTGTGTAGCCATCTTGTACTGCACATTTTGCTGATAAGGAATCCAACTGGCAACTGAAATATACAGTCTCATTTTCATTGTTGTTATCTTGTCTTGGGTTGTCTCCCACACGGTATAATACCGTCAAATGTATAAAATAAGACACAGGTGCAACGGTAGGAAAGTTAGGAAAAAACATGGGTGCACAGAGTAGATTGTAAGACAGGTGTAGTGTAGGTGGGAACGCTCTAATCAGGTGCAAAAAATAACAAAATTCCTCTCTCCTGCTGCTGTGTCTTGGTGACTTTATTAAAACTTTGTCGATACTAAAACTCCCAGTGTTGTGCACAACTGTATTGCCAAGACTGATAGCTGCTATTCATAAGCAATAACGTCTGTGTAATCTCCTTTTAAGATGAGTCTGATCTCACTGTGTTTTATTTAATGGTCGTGACTATCCTATACATAACACAAGTAGTATTGATATCATCAATACGGCAGAAGGAGGCCAGACATCACCAGTAAAAAGTCATTTTCGGTACCGTAGCCATCATATCACTCTGCTCAGGCCTGAAGCTCTACACCAGTCACTGCCAGAGTCATTGTAACAGCCACTACGGAGACATCAGAACCTGTGCTACCTCGCTGCTACATCTATGTCCTTCAGAACGTAGCTAAGGATGAGAATATTTATCACTGCTGCGGACAAAGGAGATAGTATTGTCATGCTTTATCACGTAGACAACAACTGCAAGGTGATGAATTAACTTAAATGATATTGTCACCTACGATCCTTTGCACTGTGGTAAGTTAAAGAACCTGTTGACGATATTCTTTTCTACTCTTAGATTCTTAAAAAGAAGAAGCAAGGTAAGACGATTCTTCACTTCATTCTCACTAACCACAGACTAACGAGAATGTATGTGCTTTAGGAGATCCATAAAGCCAATATTCTGTTAAGACCCGTCACATCCGGCAACAGGAGTACTGTTAGTAACGCTCAGCCGAAGCATTTAGGGGATCTGATTATCTGTGTCATATATAACAACATTAGAAACAAGAAGTTAGTCAGTTTAGATGAAGATTCCCCACGTATGAACGTTCCTACAATGCAGGTCATCGAGCTTCTCAGCAGAAAGGTCAATGACTACCTTGACCTTTCACCTCCAGCGAGGGGAGATTTCGTCGACCTGACTGAACTATAAATTAAGCTTAATTGCTTTTCCTCTGGTACCTCCATGTACAGGCAATGTTAGATTGGTGATGGGATTCCCTCATCAGCACGGCGCTGACCAACTTGTGCATGTAACACCGGGAAGCACATAACATTTCTCACAGTCAGTCCTGACATATGTGACCTGGCTACGACACGTAATAACAATGCCAAGGAGATTCAATTTCACGGATCTCCAGCAGAATATGAGTGAACTTTTAACCACGTTCACGCAAGAGGAGTATGAAAACAGCATTTCCTCCCTTATTCTTGTATATAAGTGAAGTAACAAGCTGGTATTCACAGTGTATCAGAAGCCTACCAACAATGATGATCTGCTGCTCTTCCACTCATTATTATTATTATTAAAGATTCACCGGTATTCTCACGGCCCGGACCTTTTCCAAGTGGTGGCCCGGCCTTGGCTCCTTCTTCCACTCAGAGCTTGACGCCAACAGGGTGCGCAGCCCTGAATACTTCGAGGAGGAGTGTAATTTCTTCGAGCAGGTCTTCACTGAGCTGCTCTTCCTTTCCCGCTTCATCAGTGACTGTAGGCGACGTGTATGATGCATCATCAACACTCCCCAAAGACTGACAAATACTGATCAGATATGTAGTTCTGCCAAACAGAAAAAGGGGAAGCAACATGTGCAATGCTTCCCTAATACCACCAGCGCCACAGTCAAGAGAAAACGGAAATCCTTCTTGATACAAGGCTGAAGTATTTGCAGAACCATGTGTGCGCTGCGATAAACATTAATTATGTTAGCTAGACAACCAAGGATTTAGACACACGTGATAGTAAACAATTACGCCAGTTATATTATAATATTAACAATACTTGTGTTATACGGGTATAAACTTATCTTAAAGAAGAGAATGTACAGGAACATCACTGCCTAAGATCAGCAATTATTAGACAGACTCATCTTAAGAAAGAGGATGTACAGAGACGTCATTGCCTAAGATCAGCAGTTATCAGGCTTGGTAATCCACTTGCGCAGAACACCGGGAGTTTTAGCATCTCTAAAGTTTTAGCCAAAGTAATCCTAAGCCGCCATTACAAAACCATCAGGTGATGTCAAGTGATTTTTAGAGCACCTGTCTAGTGTACCACACCTACAGTACACCTATCCTACAGTCTACTATGAAAGAATACCACGGTGAAAATAGAAAATAAAACTTGAGGATGTGTGTAAACACATGAAAACGCTCAGACATTATTTTCTATTTTCGCTGTTATTTTTGCTCATATTTGCAGTCACGCGTTTATTGTGATTTCTTCCACAGTCTAGTATATATACAGGTCAGTCATTAACTCCGTACTGAGTTAATGACTGACTCTACTCCTTAATAGTTTCCTAACATTGCAAGTGTGTGTAATCACGGAACGGATGGGGTTTGAACTCCATGGAAAGTGATTCCTAAAACTCACAGATTATTAACCCTCTGGGTTATTAACCCTCTGTGTTAATAATCTGCGTAAGGAGCACAAAGGTACAATACCGTGACTGGAACTATACATATATAACCCGCACATAGGAGAGTAGAGCTTACGACTACGTTTCGGTCCGAAGTGTGACTTTGTAAATGGTCCAGGTCGGACCGTAACGTCGTCGTAAGCTCCTCTCTCCTATGTGAGGGTTATTTGGGTAGTCTTCTTCGACTCAAGCCCTGCTGGAAGGAAACCTTCGGAGCTACTGGAGTTACTGAACACATAGTGGGATGTCTCATGATATTCTTATAGGGTTACTCAAGTGATCAATTCAGGATGATGGATTTCATAACCTCAGAAGTAAACTCATCTTGTGCGAAGAGTGTAAACCCATCCTGTGTAATGAAGTGTAAACCCATCTTTTGTGACGGAGTGTAAACCCATTCTGTGTTGTAGTGTCAACCCATCCTTGTGTGATGGAATGTAAACCTATGTGATGGAGAGGTGAAGTGCTTTTATAACTCCAGAACTACAGTTGTAGATCTGCAGTAACGCTGTGTTGTGATATAAACAACTTAACAGCAACAAATACAACTCAACAAGGAAAGAAGTTAGACTCGGATATAATCGTGTATATAAAAGAGATTCTTAAAGGCGCTTACTGCTAGATGATAGTCTAAGAGAGTCTTAGAGGGCTGGAACACTGACCACAAACGAAGTAATCGAACTATCTCCTCAACTTTTCCCCAATAAGTCAGAATGCCGCAGCAACCTGGCAGTTACCAGACGATCTGAGGTTGAATACCACTACTAGATGGCACTGGTTACCGTACTTACAGCTAAGATGATTACAGGAATGTCTTTCGTGCACCAAATATATGTATATGTACACTTAGTGTACACAACAGGTGTTTATACTCTGTAACTATCACAAAGAAAGCTGTGGTAACACACTGTGGGTGTACACATAACAACCACTATCTACCACCTCTACCACCACACCCACTTCCGTCTACACCAACCACCCTAACCACCACCACCCCTCACAAATACCCGCCCACCACCCCTAAATCCATTACCACACCCCCACTAGCCCCAACCACAACTACCAATACCTCACCAGTACCAAATCTTCTCACTAATACCACACCCACAAACCTCCATTCACTACCACCACCACCACCACTACGACACCCACAATCACATCACCCACCACGACCACCACGACCACCACCACCACCACCACCACCACCACCTCTACCCTCCCCCTCCCTAACAACTGTTACTCCTATTATCTCCACTGCCATTTATCATCCTACATATCACCTCATTCACTGGCATCATCCCATTACTATCCATCACCACCATCCTCACAGACCACAACAGTATATCAACTACCCCACCATCATCACCACTACCCTCCACTATCAAAGTTCCATCTCCACCATAATCCCCACCATCACATCATGTACCCCATCCACCCACCACTGCCTCACCACAACCACCATCCATCTTCAACCACCACAACACTCGTTCTCATCACCACCCCCAATACCTTTATCTTCACTACCACCACTCAGGACCAGCACGAGCTAGTCAACCATGTCTATCCTTAGGAACAATGGTCCCATCCTCTGAATTACTTTCCATTGGACGTGTATTATGTCACTGCCCGTCCCTAGTGCTACCGGCAGTGTCTCCTGTTTTCAGTCACTGCTTCGTTACTACATTGGCTTCCCCTGGTCGTAATTACCGCTCTCTCTCTCTCTCTCTCTCTCTCTCTCTCTCTCTCTCTCTCTCTCTCTCTCTCTCTCTCTCTCTCCCTTCCTTACAATGATTTACTCCTCTGGAAATATTTCATCGGATATCATCCCTGAGAATTTTGTCTCTGTGATAGCTATAAGTTGTGGAGGCTCTTCCGCTCTCCAGTCCTTTAGCTCACGTCTTTTCTTTTGCGATTCCATCTATATTTCCGTATCATATTCCGTTCTATTAACACACTAGACACACACACTGTAACACTAACACAGAATAATACCCACAGGACACACAGTGTAAACCCATCAGACATATTGTAACATCCAGCACAGTGTAACATTCACCAGACACACAGCTAAACACCAGAAATATTGTAATACAGTGTAACACCCACCAAAAAAGTGTAACACTCACCAGCACAGTGTAAAACCCACCAACACAGTGTAACACTCACCAGCACAGTGTAACACCCACCAACACAGTGTAACACTCACCAAAACACGTTGTAACACCCACCAACACAGTGTAACACCTACCACCAACACACAGTGTAACACCCACCACAAACACATAGTGTAACACCCACCACCAACACACAGTGTAACACCAGCATACAGTGTAACACCTACCACCAACACACAGTGTAACACCCACCACCAACACACAGTGCAACACCCACCACCAACACACAGTGTAACGCCCACCATTAACACAATGTAACACCCACCACTAACACAATGTAACACCCACCATTAACACAGTGTAACACCCACCACTAACAGTGTAATACCCACCAACACACAGTGTAACACCCACCACTAACATAGTGTAACTCCCACCACTAACACAGTGTAATACCCACCAACACACAGTGTAACACCCACCACTAACACAGTATAACACCCACCAACACACAGTGTAACACCCACCAACACAGTGTAACACCCACCACTAACACAGTGTAACATCCACCACCAATACAGTCTAACACCCATCAACACACAGTGTAACACCCACCAACACACAGTGTAACACCCACCAACACACAGTGTAACACCCACCAACACAGTGTAACACCCACCAACACACAGTGTAACACCCACCACCAACACACAGTGTAACACACACCACCAGCACACAGTGTAACACCCACCACCAACACACAATGTAACACCCACCACCAGCACACAGTGTACCACCCACCACCAACACACAGTGTACCACCCACCACCAGCACAGTGTAACACTCACCAACACATAGTGTAACACCCACCAGCACAATATAACACCCACCACCAATACACAGCGTAACACTCACAAACACACAGTGTAACACCCACCAGCAGCACACAGTGTAACACCCACCACCAACACATAATGTAACACCCATCACCAATACACAGTGTAATATCCACCAACACAGTGTAACACCCACCAACACAATGTAACACCCACCACCAAAACACAGTGTAACACTCACAAACACACATTGTAACACCCACCAACACTGTGTAACACCCACCACTAACACACAGTGTAGCACCCACCACAACACACAATGTAACACCCACCACTAACACTCAGTGTAACACCCACCACTAACACACAGTGTAACACCCACCACTAACACACGGTGTAACACCCACCACAACACAGTGTAACACCCACCAACACACAATGTAACACCCACCACTAACACAGTGTAACACGCACCACAATACACAGTGTAACACCCACCAACACACAATGTAACACCCACCACTAACACAGTGTAACACGCACCACAATACATAGTGTAACACCCACCACAACACACAGTGTAACACCCACCACTAACACTCAGTGTAACACCCACCACTAACACACAGTGTAACACCTACCACTAACACACGGTGTAACACCCACCACTAACACACAGTGTAACACCCACCACTAACACACGGTGTAACACCCACCACAACACAGTGTAACACCCACCAACACACAATGTAACACCCACCACTAACACTCAGTGTAACACCCACCACTAACACGGTGTAACACCCACCACAACACAGTGTAACACCCACCAACACACAATGTAACACCCACCACTAACACAGTATAACATGCACCACAATATAGTGTAACACCCACCACAACACACAGTGTAACAGCCACTACTAACACAGTGTAACACCCACCACTAACACAGTGTAACACCCACCACAACACACAGTGTAACACCCACCACAACACACAGTGTAACAGCCACTACTAACACAGTGTAACACCCATCACAACACACAGTGTAACACCCACCACAACACACAGTGTAACACCCACCACAACACACAGTGTAACACCCACAACACACAGTGTAACACCAACCAACACACTAACACCCACCAACTCAGGACAACCAAAGACTTCATTGATTAACATGCACCATTTTCCTACGGCTGGCCACTACTCTGTTCTCCACACACTGTTTAAACCACACATGTTGTGAGCCACACACCGCACTATGTATGGGCAGCGAATGACGCGTTTTACCACGCAAACGTATGTTGGATTTCCGGCTGGTGGGTAGGTTGGCGGAGACCAGCTGACCTAGGCACCATTGCCTCATCCCTCGCCCACTGTTTCACAAATATACCTTCTGAACTGCTCATCCCTGCCCTCTGATTACCCCTTTGCCGTCTTGGGCAGGCTTGCCCACTCACCTGCTTAGCTTTTGGAGAGGAGTGAGAGGGGTGCTAGTGGTTGTTGGAGTGTGAGAGTGGGCGAATGTTTTACGAGTGCATGCTGGAGTGTGGCCGCCTGCCGCTGCACTGAAAGATGGTAGCCTCACACTGGAAAATCAATACAGTGCCACCACAGTGGTAGACTATGACACTGTAGAGCTTAGTGTCCAGGGCACTGCTGGCACTCTCTGCCCGCCCTAAACACCCAAATTACACTCCTAGGTTACTCAGCGACTGTGGCGGCTGCTGTCTGAGGAAAAGCCCCGTGCTTGGGAGACTTCTTGCTTCTCCAGCACACAGATTCCCTCAACACCAGTAGCCTACATACCAGCACTCTAACACATCCCGCCATTGGTCCCTCCGCTGATCAATGCCAACTCTCCTCCAATCAGAGAGAGGGACACATCTGTGGGGAGTTGGCGAAATCGATATAGAGGGCCAGGCCCGGGTGGCTCAGACCTTGTACGCAACTCCACGCCCGCGCCGCCCACAGAACCTCACACTGCGATTTTTACCAGAGTCTTCCCCGCCCATGGTCTCCCATCTCCTCTCCCTCTCCCAGTCCTAAATATCCCCCATTTAACTGTAAAGCAAAGAACGTGGGATTCTTGTTTTATGGGAGTGTGGGTAGATTAATGTGGGCGTGGAGGTTGTGGGTGGTGCTGGTGAGGGTGACAGCCATGCCAGGAATCAATATGTGGGAGGCAGCAATCTAGACTGTGTGGTGTAAGGAGGCCAGGAAGGCCCAAGCTGGCACCAGTAGGCCTACTGTCAAATCATGTGTGCATGTGGAAGGCAGCGAGGCGAACTGTGTTATTAGAGAACCTGTGATCCAAGCTACCATCACCACCTTCACTACCACAATTTCATCATTATTACTTCCACCACCACCACAACTATCCTGGGGCAACGAATCATTCATTCACTACCAACATCATTCCTACTACTCCTCCTACCAACATCCCTTCCATCACCATCAAACATCTCATCCATCCCTACCAGCACCCCTCCAAATATAGACAAACCATCAACACCAACCTTCCTATCAACGTACAGCCCTACTAACAACAGTACACACGTAAAGTCTTCTGTTGCCGCTATGTAACCATACATAGAACAGAGCAGCAGCAGCAGCACACTACCGATGCATCCAATTCAGGCAGAAAACACAGGTAGTACTACTGAATTATAAGTGAGGCAGCACAGTGAGCGAGAGATGTCTCTGTAAGTCTGGTAACCTACATGCAAGATCTGGAAGTGCAGCCTACTCCAGATAGTTGAAGAAGCTACTAGTCCCATACCATAGCCTATTACAACTCGCAGAGTTCAGTGTAGTCAACACTGTCCACAGTAAGTACGTTTAATCAGGTATACACAAATACAGTTACATAGATTATCATACGTAGCAGCATATGTGTTGAGAACCTAGTATAACGCATACCATAGCCTATTACAACTCCTCATAGAGTTTACAGTAGTAACACCATCATCACACCATAGCCTATTACAACTCCTCATAGAGTTTACAGTAGTAACACCATCATCACACCATAGCCTATTACAACTCCTCATAGACTTTACAGTAGTAACACCATCATCACACCATAGCCTATTACAACTCCTCATAGACTTTACAGTAGTAACACCATCATCACACCATAGCCTATTACAACTCCTCATAGACTTTACAGTAGTAACACCATCATCACACCATAGCCTATTACAACTCCTCATAGACTTTACAGTAGTAACACCATCATCACACCATAGCCTATTACAACTCCTCATAGAGTTTACAGTAGTAACACCATCATCACACCATAGCCTATTACAACTCCTCATAGAGTTTACAGTAGTAACACCATCATCACACCATAGCCTATTACAACTCCTCGCAGGTTGACTACTACAACTCCTCGCAGGTTGACTACTACAACTCCTCGCAGGTTGACTACTACAACTCCTCGCAGGTTGACTACTACAACTCCTCGCAGGTTGACTACTACAACTCCTCGCAGGTTGACTACTACAACTCCTCGCAGGTTGACTACTACAACTCCTCGCAGGTTGACTACTACAACTCCTCGCAGGTTGACTACTACAACTCCTCGCAGGTTGACTACTACAACTCCTTGCAGGTTGACTACTACAACTCCTCGCAGGTTGACTATTACAACTCCTCGCAGGTTGACTACTACAACTCCTCGCAGGTTGACTACTACAACTCCTCGCAGGTTGACTACTACAACTCCTCGCAGGTTGACTACTACAACTCCTCGCAGGTTGACTACTACAACTCCTCGCAGGTTGACTACTACAACTCCTCGCAGGTTAGCGTAGTTAACAAGAGTTGTACAAAACAGAGCAGGAGGAGAGATTTTTATTGCAATATTTCGCCTAAACGAGGTTTGATAGACCATCTTGATAAAGCTTCCTGAAGATAAATTATTATAATTATTAAGATAATATTATTATTAAGATAAATTATTATTAAGATAAATTATTATTATTATTATTATTAGTATTATCATGGGGGAGCGCTAAACCCGTAGGGATTATACAGTTCCGGGGGGGGGATGGAAGGCGCTCAATTCAAGGAACTGGAGCACAGATCTAATTCCCTAGATCAAGAGCCCCCTCACCAGCATCAAGGAACCTGAACATTAAAATGGTATAAAATACCGACAGATTGTTAGGTAAGACACATATGGGTCGTACTGTGTAAGTTTCGAAATAAAGATACGTATGTGTCTTACCTAAAAAGGTCTTGAGGTGGGGTCGTGAAGTTGAAAATCGTAGAAAAAAGGTCTCCTTTGTTATAAATTATTATCGAGAGTCTCAATTAAGTTTGGAATAACTGAAAAGGCGTAACATTATTATTATTATTATAATCAAGGGGGAAGCGCTAAACCCGGAGGATTATACAGCTCCTGGGGGGGGGATGTGGAAGGCATTCAGGCTTAATTCGGGGAACTGGAGCACAGATCCAATTCCCTAAATCAAGAGCCCCTCACCAACATCAAGGAACCTTCCTTGAGGGGAAAAAGAGTAACAAAAAGGTCAGTATTTACTTCGTGTGAGTAACACGTTCCTTAAAGCCTCGCACAGCAGAGAAGTCGTAATAAACAAGTGTCCTTCAGGTAAGCATAACGCTCGTCAGGACACAGGACAAGTGTTTCCTGACGAGAGGGTCTTATATGATGACCCACAGCTGGAGCTTCTGGTCAACTGACCGAGGACTTCCACTGTCTTACCCGTCCACCTCTTTAAAAATCATAGTTATAATTATAACCATTAGGATCACTTACATTCGTAGGTCTTCTGTAGTAATACGTAACTTCTCTAAACCTCCCCGTGTAGACTTGTGGCTATTTTGGAGGCTGTGTGTATTTCTACAAGGTTCATGGCTAGTGCAGGAGTGTAAACATTTATCAAGACATAAGGATAATCTCCGGTGATGTAGATTATAATTATATATTATAATGTGGAGCATTGTGGGTAACATTGAACATTAACTTGCTGCTACTGAGGTAAAAATATGTCTTAACAGTAAGTAAAATACGTTAATGTTCTGTTTGAAAGTAGGACTTTTTTTTTCACGTATTTTGAGTATTACTGAATATATTGTACTTCATCGTACGTACGCCAAGTACATACGTACGATGATTATAAAATGACGCAAAATGCTGGTTATTTTTAAACTGAAAGAAAATGCGTCAAGTACTTTTTTTTCAAAGTGGCCACAATACTCACGTATTTGAGTATTATTAATGAGGTGAAGAAAGTTGAAGAGAATTATATAAACAAGTCAACTGCGCTCCTCTCAACTTTACCTCAATTTTTAATAAACAATGAAAAATGTATGATTGTTTTATCTTCCTAAAATTCACGAACTGCTGAGCCATTTCAGACTTCAGGTTGGAAAATAGGTTGTATTTTAACGGGGTGAGGCGGGATTAAGACACGGCCTCCAGGTGCTGCAGCCCAGGGTTCTCCACCAGCTGGAGGGCCTCCAGGTGCTGCAGCCCAGGGTCCTCCACCAGCTGGAGGGCCTCCAGGTGCTGCAGCTGCTGAGGGCCTCCAGGTGCTGCAGCCCAGGGTCCGCCACCAGCTGGAGGGCCTCCAGGTGGTGCAGCCCAGGGTTCAGCTGGAGGGCCTCCAGGTGCTGCAGCCCAGGGTTCTCCACCAGCTGGAGGGCCTCCAGGTGCTGCAGCCCAGGGTCCTCCACCAGCTGGAGGGCCTCCAGGTGCTGCAGCCCAGGGTTCTCCACCAGCTGGAGGGCCTCCAGGTGCTGCAGCCCAGGGTTCTCCACCAGCTGGAGGGCCTCCAGGTGCTGCAGCCCAGGGTTCTCCACCAGCTGGAGGGCCTCCAGGTGCTGCAGCCCAGGGTTCTCCACCAGCTGGAGGGCCTCCAGGTGCTGCAGCCCAGGGTTCTCCACCAGCTGGAGGGCCTCCAGGTGCTGCAGCCCAGGGTTCTCCGCCAGCTGGAGGGCCTCCAGGTGCTGCAGCCCAGGGTTCTCCACCAGCTGGAGGGCCTCCAGGTGCTGCAGCCCAGGGTTCTCCACCAGCTGGAGAGCCTCCAGGTGCTGCAGCCCAGGGTTCTCCACCAGCTGGAGGGCCTCCAGGTGCTGCAGCCCAGGGTTCTCCGCCAGCTGGAGGGCGTCCAGGTGCTGCAGCCCAGGGTGGAGGGCCTCCAGGTGCTGCAGCCCAAGGTTCTCCACCAGCTGGAGGGCCTCCAGGTGCTGCAGCCCAGGGTTCTCCACCAGCTGGAGGGCCTCCAGGTGCTGCAGCCCAGGGTTCTCCACCAGCTGGAGGGCCTCCAGGTGCTGCAGCCCAGGGTTCTCCACCAGCTGGAGGGCCTCCAGGTGCTGCAGCCCAGGGTTCTCCACCAGCTGGAGGGCCTCCAGGTGCTGCAGCCCAGGGTTCTCCACCAGCTGGAGGGCCTCCAGGTGCTGCAGCCCAGGGTTCTCCACCAGCTGGAGGGCCTCCAGGTGCTGCAGCCCAGGGTTCTCCACCAGCTGGAGGGCCTCCAGGTGCTGCAGCCCAGGGTTCTCCACCAGCTGGAGGGCCTCCAGGTGCTGCAGCCCAGGGTTCTCCACCAGCTGGAGGGCCTCCAGGTGCTGCAGCCCAGGGTTCTCCACCAGCTGGAGGGCCTCCAGGTGCTGCAGCCCAGGGTTCTCCACCAGCTGGAGGGCCTCCAGGTGCTGCAGCCCAGGGTTCTCCACCAGCTGGAGGGCCTCCAGGTGCTGCAGCCCAGGGTTCTCCACCAGCTGGAGGGCCTCCAGGTGCTGCAGCCCAGGGTTCTCCACCAGCTGGAGGGCCTCCAGGTGCTGCAGCCCAGGGTTCTCCACCAGCTGGAGGGCCTCCAGGTGCTGCAGCCCAGGGTCCTCCACCAGCTGGAGGGCCTCCAGGTGCTGCAGCCCAGGGTTCTCCACCAGCTGGAGGGCCTCCAGGTGCTGCAGCCCAGGGTTCTCCACCAGCTGGAGGGCCTCCAGGTGCTGCAGCCCAGGGTTCTCCACCAGCTGGAGGGCCTCCAGGTGCTGCAGCCCAGGGTTCTCCACCAGCTGGAGGGCCTCCAGGTGCTGCAGCCCAGGGTTCTCCGCCCGCTGGAGGGCCTCCAGGTGCTGCAGCCCAGGGTTCTCCGCCCGCTGGAGGGCCTCCAGGTGCTGCAGCCCAGGGTTCTCCACCAGCTGGAGGGCCTCCAGGTGCTGCAGCCCAGGGTTCTCCACCAGCTGGAGGGCCTCCAGGTGCTGCAGCCCAGGGTTCTCCACCAGCTGGAGGGCCTCCAGGTGCTGCAGCCCAGGGTTCTCCGCCAGCTGGAGGGCCTCCAGGTGCTGCAGCCCAGGGTTCTCCACCAGCTGGAGGGCCTCCAGGTGCTGCAGCCCAGGGTTCTCCACCAGCTGGAGGGCCTCCAGGTGCTGCAGCCCAGGGTTCTCCACCAGCTGGAGGGCCTCCAGGTGCTGCAGCCCAGGGTTCTCCACCAGCTGGAGGGCCTCCAGGTGCTGCAGCCCAGGGTTCTCCACCAGCTGGAGGGCCTCCAGGTGCTGCAGCCCAGGGTTCTCCACCAGCTGGAGGGCCTCCAGGTGCTGCAGCCCAGGGTTCTCCGCCAGCTGGAGGGCCTCCAGGTGCTGCAGCCCAGGGTTCTCCACCAGCTGGAGGGCCTCCAGGTGCTGCAGCCCAGGGTTCTCCGCCAGCTGGAGGGCCTCCAGGTGCTGCAGCCCAGGGTTCTCCACCAGCTGGAGGGCCTCCAGGTGCTGCAGCCCAGGGTTCTCCACCAGCTGGAGGGCCTCCAGGTGCTGCAGCCCAGGGTTCTCCACCAGCTGGAGGGCCTCCAGGTGCTGCAGCCCAGGGTTCTCCGCCAGCTGGAGGGCCTCCAGGTGCTGCAGCCCAGGGTTCTCCGCCAGCTGGAGGGCCTCCAGGTGCTGCAGCCCAGGGTTCTCCACCAGCTGGAGGGCCTCCAGGTGCTGCAGCCCAGGGTTCTCCCTCCAGGTGCTGCAGCCCAGGGTTCTCCGCCAGCTGGAGGGCCTCCAGGTGCTGCAGCCCAGGGTTCTCCACCAGCTGGAGGGCCTCCAGGTGCTGCAGCCCAGGGTTCTCCGCCAGCTGGAGGGCCTCCAGGTGCTGCAGCCCAGGGTTCTCCGCCAGCTGGAGGGCCTCCAGGTGCTGCAGCCCAGGGTTCTCCGCCAGCTGGAGGGCCTCCAGGTGCTGCAGCCCAGGGTTCTCCGCCCGCTGGAGGGCCTCCAGGTGCTGCAGCCCAGGGTTCTCCACCAGCTGGAGGGCCTCCAGGTGCTGCAGCCCAGGGTTCTCCGCCAGCTGGAGGGCCTCCAGGTGCTGCAGCCCAGGGTTCTCCGCCAGCTGGAGGGCCTCCAGGTGCTGCAGCCCAGGGTTCTCCGCCAGCTGGAGGGCCTCCAGGTGCTGCAGCCCAGGGTTCTCCGCCAGCTGGAGGGCCTCCAGGTGCTGCAGCCCAGGGTTCTCCGCCAGCTGGAGGGCCTCCAGGTGCTGCAGCCCAGGGTTCTCCGCCAGCTGGAGGGCCTCCAGGTGCTGCAGCCCAGGGTTCTCCACCAGCTGGAGGGCCTCCAGGTGCTGCAGCCCAGGGTTCTCCGCCAGCTGGAGGGCCTCCAGGTGCTGCAGCCCAGGGTTCTCCACCAGCTGGAGGGCCTCCAGGTGCTGCAGCCCAGGGTTCTCCGCCAGCTGGAGGGCCTCCAGGTGCTGCAGCCCAGGGTTCTCCACCAGCTGGAGGGCCTCCAGGTGCTGCAGCCCAGGGTTCTCCACCAGCTGGAGGGCCTCCAGGTGCTGCAGCCCAGGGTCCTCCACCAGCTGGAGGGCCTCCAGGTGCTGCAGCCCAGGGTCCTCCACCAGCTGGAGGGCCTCCAGGTGCTGCAGCCCAGGGTTCTCCACCAGCTGGAGGGCCTCCAGGTGCTGCAGCCCAGGGTCCTCCACCAGCTGGAGGGCCTCCAGGTGCTGCAGCCCAGGGTCCTCCACCAGCTGGAGGGCCTCCAGGTGCTGCAGCCCAGGGTCCGCCACCAGCTGGAGGGCCTCCAGGTGCTGCAGCCCAGGGTCCTCCACCAGCTGGAGGGCCTCCAGGTGCTGCAGCCCAGGGTCCTCCACCAGCTGGAGGGCCTCCAGGTGCTGCAGCCCAGGGTCCTCCTCCAGGTGCTGCAGCCCAGGGTGCTGGAGGGCCTCCAGGTGCTGCAGCCCAGGGTGGCTGGAGGGCCTCCAGGTGCTGCAGCCCAGGGTCCTCCACCAGCTGGAGGGCCTTCAGGTGCTGCAGCCTAGGGTCCTCCACCAGCTGGAGGGCCTCCAGGTGCTGCAGCCCAGGGTCCTCCACCAGCTGGAGGGCCTCCAGGTGCTGCAGCCCAGGGTCCTCCAGGTGCTGCCAGCTGGAGGGCCTCCAGGTGCTGCAGCCCAGGATCCTCCACCAGCTGGAGGGCCTCCAGGGGCTGCAGCCCAGGATCCTCCACCAGCTGGAGGGCCTCCAGGTGCTGCAGCCCAGGGTCCTCCACCAGCTGGAGGGCCTCCAGGTGCTGCAGCCCAGGGTCCTCCACCAGCCAGCTGGAGGGCCTCCAGGTGTTGCAGCCCAGGGTCCTCCACCAGCTGGAGGGCCTCCAGGTGCTGCAGCCCAGGGTCCTCCACCAGCTGGAGGGCCACCAGGTGCTGCAGCCCAGGGTCCTCCACCAGCTGGAGGGCCTCCAGGTGGTGCTGCAGGGCCCAGGGTGCAGCTCCACCAGCTGGAGGGCCTCCAGGTGCTGCAGCCCAGGGTCCTCCACCAGCTGGAGGGCCTCCAGGTGCTGCAGCCCAGGATCCTCCACCAGCTGGAGGGCCTTCAGGTGCTGCAGCCTAGTGTCCTCCACCAGCTGGAGGGCCTCCAGAGACTACAGCCCATGGTCCTTCAAAAGCTGGAGGGCCTCCAGGGGTTGCAGCCCAGTGTCCTCCACGAGCTGGAGGGTCTCCAAGGACTGCAGTCCAGTGTCCTCCACCAGCTGGAGGGCCTCCAGAGGCTACAGCCCAGGATTCTCCACCAGCTGGAGGGCCTCCAGGTGCTGCAGCCCAGGGTCCTCCACCAGCTGGAGGGCCTCCAGGTGCTGCAACCCAGGGTCCTCCACCAGCTGGAGGGCCTCCAGGTGCTGCAACCCAGGGTCCTCCACCGGCTGGAGGGCTTCCAGGTGCTGCAGCGCAGGGTCCTCCACCAGCTGGAGGGTCTCCAGGTGCTGCAGCCCAGGGTCCTCCACCAGCTGGAGGGCCTCCAGGTGCTGCAGCCCAGGGTCCTCCACCAGCTGGAGGGCCTCCAGGTGCTGCAGCCCAGGGTCCTCCACGAGCTGGAGGGCCTCCAGGTGCTGCAGCCCAGGGTCCTCCACCAGCTGGAGGGCCTCCAGGTGCTGCAGCCCAGGGTCCTCCACCAGCTGGAGGGCCTCCAGGTGCTGCAGCCCAGGGTCCTCCACCAGCTGGAGGGCCTCCAGGTGCTGCAGCCCAGGGTCCTCCACCAGCTGGAGGGCCTCCAGGTGCTGCAGCCCAGGGTCCTCCACCAGGTGGAGGGCCTCCAGGTGCTGCAGCCCAGGGTCCCCCACCAGCTGGAGGACCTCCAGGTGCTGCAGCCCAGGGTCCTCCACCTGCTGGAGGGCCTCCAGGTGCTGCAGCCCAGGGTCCTCCACCAGCTGGAGGGCCAGCTGGAGGGCCTCCAGGTGCTGCAGGTGGTGCCAGGGTCCTCCACCAGCTGGAGGGCCTCCAGGTGCTGCAGCCCAGGGTCCTCCACCAGCTGGAGGGCCTCCAGGTGCTGCAGCCCAGGGTCCTCCACCAGCTGGAGGGCCTCCAGGTGCTGCAGCCCAGGGTCCTCCACCAGCTGGAGGGCCTCCAGATGCTGCAGCCCAGGGTCCTCCACCAGCTGGAGGGCCTCCAGGTGCTGCAGCCCAGGGTCCTCCACCAGCTGGAGGGCCTCCAGGTGCTGCAACCCAGGGTCCTCCAACAGCTGGATGGCCTCCAGGTGGTGCAGCCCAGGGTCCTCCACCAGCTGGAGGGCCTCCAGGTGCTGCAGCCCAGGGTCCTCCACCAGGTGGAGGGCCTCCAGGTGCTGCAGCCCAGGGTCCTCCACCAGCTGGAGGGCCTCCAGGTGGTGCTGCAGCCCAGGGTTCTCCGCCAGCTGGAGGGCCTCCAGGTGCTGCAGCCCAGGGTGTTCCCCCAGCTGGAGGGCCTCCAGGTGCTGCAGGCCAGGGTCCTCCACCAGCTGGAAGGCCTCCAGGTGCTGCGACCCAGGGTTCTCCCCCAGCTGGAGGGCCTCCAGGTGCTGCAGCCCAGGGTCCTCCACCAGATGGAGGGCCTCCAGGTGCTGCAGCCCAGGGTCCTCCACCAGCTGGAGGGCCTCCAGGTGCTGCAACCCAGGGTCCTCCAACAGCTGGAGGGCCTCCAGGTGCTGCAACCCAGGGTCCTCCACCAGCTGGAGGGCCTCCAGGTGCTGCAGCCCAGGGTCCTCCACCAGATGGAGGGCCTCCAGGTGCTGCAGCCCAGGGTCCTCCACCAGCTGGAGGGCCTCCAGGTGCTGCAGCCCAGGGTCCTCACCAGCTGGAGGGCCTCCAGGTGCTGCAGCCCAGGGTCCTCCACCAGCTGGAGGGCCTGCAGGTGCTGCAGCCGAGGGTCCTCCACCAGCTGGAGGGCCTCCAGGTGCTGCAGCCCAGGGTCCTCCACCAGCTGGAGGGCCTCCAGGTGCTGCAGCCCAGGGTCCTGCACCAGCTGGAGGGCCTCCAGGTGCTGCAACCCAGGGTCCTCCACCAGCTGGAGGGCCTCCAGGTGCTGCAACCCAGGGTCCTCCACCAGCTGGAGGGCCTCCAGGTGCTGCAGCCCAGGGTCCTCCACCAGCTGGAGGGCCTCCAGGTGCTGCAGCCCAGGGTCCTGCACCAGCTGGAGGGCCTCCAGGTGCTGCAGCAGGCCAGGGTCTCCTCCAGCCAGGGTCCTGGAGGGCCTCCAGCTGCTGCAGCCCAGGGTCCTCCACCAGCTGGAGGGCCTACAGGTGCTGCAGCCCAGGGTCCTCCACCAGCTGGAGGGCCTCCTGGTGGTGCAGCCCAGGGTCCTCCACCAGCTGGAGGGCCTCCTGGTGTTGCAGCCCAGGGTCCTACACCAGCTGGAGGGCCTCCAGGTGCTGCAGCCCAGGGTCCTCCACCAGCTGGAGGGTCCTCCACCAGGCCTCCAGGTGCTGCAGCCCAGGGTCCTCCACCAGCTGGAGGGCCTCCAGGTGGTGCAGCCCAGGGTCCTCCACCAGCTGGAGGGCCTCCAGGTGCTGCAGCCCAGGGTCCTCCACCAGCTGGAGGGCCTCCAGGTGCTGCAGCCCAGGGTCCTCCACGAGCTGGAGGGCCTCCAGGTGCTGCAGCCCAGGGTCCTCCACCAGCTGGAGGGCCTCCAGGTGCTGCATCCCAGGGTCCTCCACCAGCTGGAGGGCCTCCAGGTGCTGCAGCCCAGGGTCCTCCACCAGCTGGAGGGCCTCCAGGTGCCAGCCCAGGGTCCTCCACCAGCTGGAGGGCCTCCAGGTGCTGCAGCAGGCCAGGGTCCTCCACCAGCTGGAGGGCCTCCAGGTGCTGCAGCCCAGGGTCCTCCACCAGCTGGAGGGCCTCCAGGTGGTGCAGCCCAGGGTCCTCCACCAGCTGGAGGGCCTCCAGGTGCTGCAGCCCAGGGTCCTCCACCAGCTGGAGGGCCTCCAGGTGGTGCAGCCCAGGGTCCTCCACCAGCTGGAGGGCCTCCAGGTGGTGCAGCCCAGGGTCCTCCACCAGCTGGAGGGCCTCCAGGTGCTGCAGCCCAGGGTCCTCCACCAGCTGGAAGGCCTCCAGGTGGTGCAGCCCAGGGTCCTCCACCAGCTGGAGGGCCTCCAGGTGCTGCAGCCCAAGGTCCTCCACGAGCTGGAGGGCCTCCAGGTGCTGCAGCCCAGGGTCCTCCACCAGCTGGAGGGCCTCCAGGTGGTGCAGCCCAGGGTCCTCCACCAGCTGGAGGGCCTCCAGGTGCTGCAGCCCAGGGTCCTCCACCAGCTGGAGGGCCTCCAGGTGCTGCAGCCCAGGGTCCTCCACCAGCTGGAGGGCCTCCAGGTGCTGCAGCCCAGGGTCCTCCACCAGCTGGAGGGCCTCCAGGTGGTGCAGCCCAGGGTCCTCCACCAGCTGGAGGGCCTCCAGGTGCTGCAGCCCAGGGTCCTCCACCAGCTGGAGGGCCTCCAGGTGCTGCAGCCCAGGGTCCTCCACCAGCTGGAGGGCCTCCAGGTGGTGCAGCCCAGGGTCCTCCACCAGCTGGAGGGCCTCCAGGTGGTGCAGCCCAGGGTCCTCCACCAGCTGGAGGGCCTCCAGGTGCTGCAGCCCAGGGTCCTCCACCAGCTGGAGGGCCTCCAGGTGGTGCAGCCCAGGGTCCTGCAGCCCAGGGTCCTCCACCAGCTTTAGGGCCTCCAGGTGGTGCACCCCAGGGTCCTCCACCAGCTGGAGGGCCTCCAGGTGCTGCATCCCAGGGTCCTCCACCAGCTGGAGGGCCTCCAGGTGCTGCAGCCCAGGGTCCTCCACCAGCTGGAGGGCCTCCAGGTGCTGCAGCCCAGGGTCCTCCACCAGCTGGAGGGCCTCCAGGTGCTGCAGCCCAGGGTCCTCCACCAGCTGGAGGGCCTCCAGGTGCTGCAGCCCAGGGTCCTCCACCAGCTGGAGGGCCTCCAGGTGCTGCAGCCCAGGGTCCTCCACCAGCTGGAGGGCCTCCAGGTGCTGCAGCCCAGGGTCCTCCACCAGCTGGAGGGCCTCCAGGTGCTGCAGCCCAGGGTCCTCCACCAGCTGGAGGGCCTTCAGGTGGTGCAACCCAGGGTCCTCCACCAGCTGGAGGGGCTCCAGGTGGTGCAGGCCAGGGTCCTCCACCAGCTGGAGGGCCTCCAGGTGCTGCAGCCCAGGGTCCTCCACCAGCTGGAGGGCCTCCAGGTGCTGCAGCCCAGGGTCCTCCACCAGCTGGAGGGCCTCCAGGTGCTGCATCCCAGGGTCCTCCACCAGCTGGAGGGCCTCCAGGTGGTGCAGCCCAGGGTCCTCCACCAGCTGGAGGGCCTCCAGGTGGTGCAGCCCAGGGTCCTCCACCAGCTGGAGGGCCTCCAGGTGCTGCAGCCCAGGGTCCTCCACCAGCTGGAGGGCCTCCAGGTGCTGCAGCCCAGGGTCCTCCAGCAGCTGGAGGGCCTCCAGGTGCTGCAGCCCAGGGTCCTCCACCAGCTGGAGGGCCTCCAGGTGCTGCAGCCCAGGGTCCTCCACCAGCTGGAGGGCCTCCAGGTGCTGCAGCCCAGGGTCCTCCACCAGCTGGAGGGCCTCCAGGTGCTGCAGCCCAGGGTCCTCCACCAGCTGGAGGGCCTCCAGGTGCTGCAGCCCAGGGTTCTCCACCAGCTGGAGGGCCTCCAGGTGCTGCAACCCAGGGTCCTCCACCAGCTGGAGGGCCTCCAGAGATAAAGTGAACAGTATTTACAGTTACTGGTGTAACTTAATCATTATAATGTTATTACATCACATATATGATGAACTGTTAACTGTTGTGATTATTTTTCCCTTTGAAAATATACCCGGGGGTCTCACTGTACCTCCCAGCATACATAAGGGAAATTACCAATAGACTCCTGGCTGCCTTCAAGACGGAGTTGGACCGATACCTTAAGTCAGCGCCGGATCAGCCGGGCTGTGGTTCGTACGTTGGACAACGTGTGGCCAGCAGTAACGACCTGGTCAAGGACTGCGCCACGGGGGCGTTGACCCCCGGAACACTCTACAGGTAAATCACAGGGTCACGTTAACAATTCAACGTCTGGTTATCATATATTTTGTATATGCAATCTCCAAATCATCTAAATCTTTTAGTCTTCAAGACTCTCCACGCGAGATATTACTTGATAATATATACCATATTGAAGCCAACAGCGTCTACCTGGAGTGTGTTTCGGAGGTCAACGCCCCCGAGGCCCAATCCCCGACCAGGGAATCAGGGCCTGATCAACCAGGCTACTTCTGCTGGCTGCACGTAGTCCAACGTACGAAGCACAGCCCGGCTGGTCGGGCACTTTAGGTGTCTCTCCACCTCCCTCTTGAAGGCAGCCAGGGGTGTACAGGTAATTCCCCTCAGGCCTGGTGGGAGGCTGTTGAACACTCTTGGCCTGTTCAACAGCCTTCCACCAGGTTGTTCAATCAGGGCCTGATGATCAGCCTGGCTGACCAGTCAGAGCCGGATCAACCAGGCTCTTACTGCTGGCCCAATGCAAGGAAGATGCATACACCTCCACATACTATCCACAACCCAACTTCCTGAAGTGAACACCAGAACACAACGCAAGTTTCGCTCTATATAAAGCTTCATTACTTCATGCTAAAGCTCTACACAGGGCGAAACGTTTCCCCAATAAAATATTCTCTTGCAACTTCCGTGTTTCTTTCAAACTTACCTACGGTAAATTATGCCAGTATATGTACATATCACAGCTTAAGCACCATTAGTAGAAATAAATGTAAAGGATATAAAATCACGATAACCAAGAGAGAACGCTACAGCATAGCCCAAGAGATGGAGCTCAACATCTGGTAAAAAAGGTTAAGTACTCAAGGTAAGTTAATTGCAGTGAGGTAATTACAGTGGCGCACACACACTTGTAACAACTTAGGGAAGAGATACTGTAAAGGTAGGAATTGAGCGAGAGAGAGAGAGAGAGAGATGGAAGGTGAGAGAAGAGAGAGAGAGAGATATGGAAGGTGGGAGGAGAGAGAGAGAGAGAGAGCTGATGTAGGTAACAGCTCTTAGCTTGTCAATAAAGTTAGGAATCCTTAACCTGTAAATAGCTTGTCAATAAAGCTAGGGATCTTTAACCTAACCTTGTCAAACCCTGTGTAAAAGAGAGAGAGAGAGAGAGAGAGAGAGAGAGAGAGAGAGAGAGAGAGAGAGAGAGAGAGAGAGAGAGAGAGAGAGAGAGAGAGAGAGAGAGAGAGAGAGACCCTACCTGGCTAGCTGCAAGAACTGTGTCAAAACTGTCAGTGGTGACAATAAGGCAGGAGGAGGTGTATTTCATTCTTAAATCGCTTGACCAAGAAAAGGCTGTGGGCCCAGACAAGTTGAGCCTAAGATTGCTGAGAAGATATGCAGACGAGCTAGCAGCACCTCTAACTCGCATCTTTCAGCACTGCCTAGTACAGTGTAAATGGCCCTCTCTGTGGAAAGAGGCAAATGTAGTCCCTGTTCACAAAAAGAAGAGCAGAGCAGAAATCAGCAACTACAGACCAGTGTCACTCCTGTCAATCACTGGCAAGATCCTTGAGACAATAATCTCAAGACAAATGACAGTTTTTTGACTACCGCTCACTACTTTGTGACCGTCAATATGGCTTCAGGAAAGGTTACTCTGCTGCTGATCTGTTGTTAAACCTCTCCACTAAATGGCACCAGTCCTGGATGAATCGAAAGTCAGCTGTGTGGTAGCACTGGACATTGCTGGTGCTTTCGACCAGGTGTGGCACCAGGGCCTCTTGGCAAAACTGCAAGCACTGGGAACTGCAGGCTCTACGTTATGTCTCCTCAGTGATTACCTTCATGGTAGATCTCTAAGTGTAGTTCTCAATGGAACGGAATCAGCAAGACATCCTACTGGGGCAAGTGTTCCACAATGAAGCGTGCTGAGACCATTGTTATGGAATGTCTATTTCAATGACCTTCATCTCATCACAGAATCCCATGCATATGCAGACGACTGTACACTGACATTCACTTATCCAAGAGAAGAAATGGCAGCTTCTCTAAGCTACATCAATCACCAGCTACGAGCTATATCAGCTTGGGGAAATAGATGGCAAGTAACATTTGCACCTGAGAAAACACAAATGATGATGATCTCTAGGCACAATGATGATAATGCCAGTGCAGTAATAAGCATGAATGGGAGAGTGTTGGTACGTGGGGGAGAAGTTGATAGATATCCTTGGGGTGAAATTTGAGTCCAACCTGACCATGAAGAACCATGTTGCAAATCTTGCAAACAAGGCAGCCAGAAAGCATACAGCTCTTCTCCGTATCTCGCATCTGCTTGACAGTAGGAGTTGCAAGATTCTGTATGAGGCACAAGTACGCTCACACCTTGAGTATCCTCCACTTTCTTGGTTTGCCTGCCCCCCACCTCTCATCTGCGACTGCTTGACAGAGCAGAGAGCAGAGTAAGACGTCTCATCTCTCGCCTGGACCAATCCTGGATAGATCTGTCATTTCAGCAGAGCCTTTAACACAGGAGGGATGTGGGTAGCCTTACTGCTATGTACAAGGCCAATATTGTCAAAGTACCACACTTGGATCCACTGCGAGGGCAGCGTGAAGCAAGCTTCTGTACCACAAGACGGGCAGAAAGCAACAACTTCACTCTGGCTGTACCCTTCTCCAGAACATCACTTCATCTCAGATCATATACACCAAGGATGACTCGAGTATGGAACACATTCGTACAGCATAATGATGTCAACGAGATAAAGTCAGTTGATCAGATGAAAATGCTGGCCCAAAGATGGCTCCAACTTCATCCCGTTTCCTACTTGTATGTTTAATAACAATAAAAATAATTTCAAATGAGCTGATGTAGGTAACAGCTCTTAGCTTGCCAATAAAGTTAGGAATCCTTAACCTGCAAATAGCTTGTCAATAAAGCTAGGGATCCTTAACCTTGTCAAACCCTGTGTAAAAAAAAAAGGTGGCAGAAGAGAGAGAGAGAGAGAGAGAGAGAGAGAGAGAGAGAGAGAGAGAGAGAGAGAGAGAGAGAGAGAGAGAGAGAGAGAGAGAGAGAGAGAGAGAGAGAGAGAGAGAGAGACAGACAGACAGACAGACAGACAGAGAGAGAGAGAGACAGACAGACAGAGAAAGATGGGATGTGGAAGAGAGAGATTTCAAATGTGGGAGAAGAGAAACAGTAAGAGATAAGTGTACTAACATTTTTGACGTATTGATTTGATGATTCAATAAGATTTTCAACGTATTTACCGATGCGACAATAAGATTTCTCACGCATTAATTGATGATTCAGTAACAGTTCTGACGTAAAAGCTCATTACATGGAGAAACACTAAACCCGGAGAATGGGAGGTAATCAACCAGGACCGTGGCCTGGCTGACAACGCTCTCGCTTCACACACAGTGTCCGTGGTTCGATCTCCGGCGAGGGTAGAAATATTAGGCGTGTTTCCTTACATCTGCTGTCCCTGTTCACCTAGCAGTAAGTAGGTACCTGGGTGTTAGTCACCTTGCACCTGCTGTCCTTGTTCACCTAGCAGCAAGTAGGTACCTGAGTGTTAATCACTTTACACCTGTTGTACCTGTTCACCTGTCTGTAAGTAGGTACCTGAGTGTTAGTCATCTTACACCTGCTGTCCCCGTTCACCTAGCAGTAAGTAGATACCTGGGTGTTAGTAGACTGGTGTGGGTGGCATCCTGGGTGTTAGTAGACTGGTGTGGGTGGCATCCTGGGTGTTAGTAGACTGGTGTGGGTGGCATCCTGGGTGTTAGTAGACTGGTGTGGGTGGCATCCTGGGTGTTAGTAGACTGGTGTGGGTGGCATCCTGGGTGTTAGTAGACTGGTGTGGGTGGCATCCTGGGTGTTAGTAGACTGGTGTGGGTGGCATCCTGGGTGTTAGTAGACTGGTGTGGGTGGCATCCTGGGTGTTAGTAGACTGGTGTGGGTGGCATCCTGGGTGTTAGTAGACTGGTGTGGGTGGCATCCTGGGTGTTAGTAGACTGGTGTGGGTGGCATCCTGGGTGTTAGTAGACTGGTGTGGGTGGCATCCTGGGTGTTAGTAGACTGGTGTGGGTGGCATCCTGGCTGTTAGTAGACTGGTGTGGGTGGCATCCTGGGTGTTAGTAGACTGGTGTGGGTGGCATCCTGGGTGTTAGTAGACTGGTGTGGGTGGCATCCTGGGTGTTAGTAGACTGGTGTGGGTGGCATCCTGGGTGTTAGTAGACTGGTGTGGGTGGCATCCTGGGGGACAAGACTGAAGGATCACAATGGAAATAAAACAGTCCCTCGATGACTCACTGACTTGATTGGGTTATCCTGGGTGACTAACCTTCCCCTGGGTTATCTTGGGTGACTAACCTTCCCCTGGGTTATCTTGGGTGACTAACCTTCCCCTGGGTTATCTTGGGTGACTAACCTTCCCCTGGGTTATCTTGGGTGACTAACCTTCCCCTGGGTTACTAACCTTCCCCTGGGTTATCTTGGGTGACTAACCGTCCCCTGGGTTATCTTGGGTGACTAACCTTCCCCTGGGTTATCTTGGGTGACTAACCTTACCCTGGGTTATCTTGGGTGACTAACCTTCCCCTGGGTTATCTTGGGTGGCTAACCTTCCCGTGGGTTATCCTGGGTGACTAACCTTCCCCTGGGTTATCTTGGGTGACTAACCTTCCCCTGGGTTATCCTGGGTGACTAACCTTCCCCTGGGTTATCCTGGGTGACTAACCTTCCCCTGGGTTATCTTGGGTGGCTAACCTTCCCCTGGGTTATCTTGGGTGACTAACCTTCCCCTGGGTTATCTTGGGTGGCTAACCTTCCCCTGGGTTATCTTGGGTGGCTAACCTTCCCCTGGGTTATCTTGGGTGACTAACCTTCCCCTGGGTTATCTTGGGTGACTAACCTTTCCCTGGGTTATCTTGGGTGACTAACCTTCCCCTGGGTTATCTTGGGTGACTAACCTTCCCCTGGGTTATCTTGGGTGACTAACCTTTCCCTGGGTTATCTTGGGTGGCTAACCTTCCCCTGGGTTATCTTGGGTGACTAACCTTCCCCTGGGTTATCTTGGGTGACTAACCTTCCCCTGGGTTATCTTGGGTGACTAACCTTCCCCTGGGTTATCTTGGGCAGCTAACACTCCCCTGGGTTATGATGGTTGGCTAACACTCCCCTGGGTTATCTGGGGTGGCTGACACTCCCCCGGGTTATCTTGGGTGGCTAACGCTCCCCTGGGTTATCCTGGGTTATCTTGGGTGGCTAACCTTCCCCTGGGTTATCTTGGGTGACTAACCTTCCCCTGGGTTATCTTGGGTGACTAACCTTCCCCTGGGTTATCTTGGGTGACTAACCTTCCCCTGGGTTATCTTGGGTGACTAACCTTCCCCTGGGTTATCTTGGGTGACTAACCTTCCCCTGGGTTATCTTGGGTGACTAACCTTCCCCTGGGTTATCTTGGGTGACTAACCTTCCCCTGGGTTATCTTGGGTGACTAACCTTCCCCTGGGTTATCTTGGGTGACTAACCTTCCCCTGGGTTATCTTGGGTGACTAACCTTCCCCTGGGTTATCTTGGGTGACTAACCTTCCCCTGGGTTATCTTGGGTGACTAACCTTCCCCTGGGTTATCTTGGGTGACTAGCCTTCCCCTGGGTTATCCTGGGTGACTAACCTTCCCCTGGGTTATCTTGGGTGACTAACCTTCCCCTGGGTTATCTTGGGTGACTAACCTTCTCCTGGGATATCTTGGGTGGCTAACCTTCCCCTGGGTTATCCTGGGTGACTAACCTTCCCCTGGGTTATCTTGGGTGACTAACCTTCCCCTGGGTTATCTTGGGTGGCTAACCTTCCCCTGGGTTATCTTGGGTGACTAACCTTCCCCTGGGTTATCTTGGGTGACTAACCTTCCCCTGGGTTATCTTGGGTGACTAACCTTCCCCTGGGTTATCTTGGGTGACTAACCTTCCCCTGGGTTATCTTGGGTGACTAACCTTCCCCTGGGTTATCTTGGGTGACTAACCTTCCCCTGGGTTATCTTGGGCAGCTAACACTCCCCTGGGTTATGATGGTTGGCTAACACTCCCCTGGGTTATCTGAGGTGGCTGACACTCCCCCGGGTTATCTTGGGTGTCTAACGCTCCCCTGGGTTATCCTGGGTGGCTAACACACTCTCTCAGGGTTATCCTGGGTGACTAACACACTCTCTCAGGGTTATCCTGGGTGACTAACACTCCCCCATGGTTATCCTGGGTGCTAACACTCCCCCCAGGGTTATCCTGGGTGGCTAACATACTATCCCAGGGTTATCCTGGGTGGCTAACACTCCCCCCAGGGTTATCCTGGGTGGCTAACACACTCTCTCAGGGTTATCCTGGGTGGCTAACACACTATCCCAGGGTTATCCTGGGTGACTAGCACTCCCCCCATCGTTATCCTGGGTGGCTAACACACTCTCCCAGGGTTATCCTGGGTGACTAACACTCCCACCAGGGTTATCCTGGGTGGCTTCCACTCCCCCAGGGTTATCCTGGGCGGTTAACACGCTCTCCCAGGGTTATCCTGGATGGCTGACACTCCCCCAGGGTTATCTTGGGTGGCTAACACTCCCCCAGGGTTATCCTGGGCGGCCAACATTCCCCTAGGGTTATCCCGGGTGGCTAACACTCCCCTAGGGTTATCTTGGGTGACTAATACACTCTCCCAGGGATATCCTGGGTAGCTAACACTCCCTCCAGGGTTATTCTGGGTGGCTAACACTCCCCCATGGTTATCCTGGATAGCTAACACTCCCTCCAGGGTTATTCTGGGTGGCTAACACTCCCCCGGGTTAAAAATCCCAGTAAAATCTTATCTTATCAAGTAGTAGCATACAAATTTCGTTATAGTTTACCCCTCTCAGCTAGTACAATTTTCTCTTAATATTATACTTTCGTTTACAAAAAACGTGAACAGTTGTAGAGAAGCATAACTATTCTAAATTGAAGATTTTGTTTGGATTATTAACCCGGGGGTTTAGTTTATTTATTTAGTAATTTAAGCATACATACAGAGGTACAAAAAATACAGGTAAGAGCAGCATGCCAAAGCCACTTATATGCATAGCATTACGGGCTTAAGACAGCCTAATGGTGTCATAAGATTGTCTCTCTTATCCTCTTTCCAAGAATAAGACGCATACTAGTTGGTCTGGTGGCTAAAGCTCTCGCTTCACACGGCGAGCGTCTGGGTTTGATTCCCAGGCAGGGTAGAAACATTGGGCGTGTTTCTTTACACCTGTTGTCTATGTTCACCCATCAGTACAGTGGTGTGGGTCGCATCCTGGGACACTGACCTAATTTGCCCAAAATGTTCAGCATAACAAGGGGCATTCTATACAGCAATATGTCATTGATGTCAGCTATGCAACTGCCTCCCAGCATACATAAGGGGGATTACCAACAGACCCCTGGCAGTCTTCAAGCTGGCACTGGACAAGCACCTAAAGTCGGTTCCTGACCAGCCGGGCTGTGGCTCGTACGTTGGTTTGCGTGCAGCCAGCAGCAACAGCCTGGTTGATCAGGCTCTGATCCACCAGGAGGCCTGGTCACAGACCGGGCCGCGGGGGCGTTGACCCCCGGAACTCTCTCCAGATAAACTCCAGGTATGCCTGTATAACTTGTACCTGTACTTACCTGGAGTTTACCTGGAGAGAGTTCCGGGGGTCAGCGCCCCCGCGGCCCGGTCTGTGACCAGGCCTCCTTGTTGTAAATAAAATAATAATTTATTTCAGCATGATATAACGTTTGTACAGAGATGGATGATATTTAGATGTGCATGCAGACAGTCTATAGTTACGCAGAAAATTTAGAAAATTTATTCAGGTATAGGTACACATAAATACCGTTACATAAATTATCATACATAGCAGCATATGTGTAGATTACCTAAGATAACCAATTTCTGGTATAACATGTATATGATCGACATCATGCCCAGCCCTTCTAGGGTAGGGTAGGTGCCTGAGCCCGAGCTTGCAGCTTACAAGCCTGTCATTCCCATTATCCCCCTTGGGGCGGGGATGGCAGACCAGAGAGACCTAGCTTCTCCCCATGAGAAGCTAGGCCTGGGGACAGTTGGTCCCAAAGATGAGGGGGTACTTGTACCTCCTCTCATGGGAGACAGGTCTCAGACACTCCCTAGACAGGAAGCCAAGGCCGGACCACCACTTGGAAAAGGCCCGGGCCGGGAGAAATACCGGCGAATCTTTAATGATAATATGTATATAATATAACATGTATGAGGTGATGACTGCGCTATTCACTACCAGTTATGAATACTTTAATACATAAAATAGGTTTTAAAACATACTCTCAGGATATAGGACATATCCCTCAGCTCCGGAGAGGTTAAGGGAAATCGGCCTGACTACATTCGAGGACAGGAGAGATAGGGGGGGATATGATAACGATATATAAAATACTGAGAGGAATCGACAAGGTGGACAGAGACAGGATGTTCCAGAGAAGGGACACAGCAACAAGGGGTCACAGTTGGAAGCTGAAGACTCAGATGAATTACAGGGAAGTTAGGAGGTATTTCTTCAGTCACAGAGTTGTCAGGAAGTGGAATAGTCTGGGAAGTGGTGTAGTGGAGGCAGGATCCATACATAGCTTTAAGAAGAGGTATGACAAAGCTCATGGAGCAGGAAGAGTGACCTAGTAATGACCAGTGAGGAGGCAGGGCCAGAAGCTGTGAATCGACCCCTGCAACCACAACTAGGTAAGTACACCTCACGGTGTATAACTCAGTACCCGTAACAGTCCACCAACTCAAGGGGTATTTAATTACTGCCTGGTTGCAGGAGTAGCAAGATACTACGAGAGTTGCTCGTCGTGGGGGTTCGTGAGGAGATAATATACACCTCCAGACACATTGAATGTCTGGAGGCGTATAATTATTATGAAGGTCTTGTAGGAGAAACCCAGGCCTGCATTCGAGTCTAAGCCTAGCCTTGAACTGAGAGGGAACTCTGTGGCCTACGGCCCACACGTGATGGGCTTCGTGACGTCATAGCTAGCCAGGGAGCCTGTCTGTTAAGTAACTGGGTTTATCTAAGTATACTGCCGCCGGAAAATACCCGGGCCGGGACAACACCGGCGAACTTACTACATATGTAAGTATACTACATAAGTAGACAGTAACACTACTGACAGCTCATGCTTGGCTGTCTTCAAGAAGGCGATGGACAGGCACCTCAAGTCATTACCTGACCAGCCGGGCTATGGTTAATACGTCGGTTTGCGTGCAGCCAGCAGGTCCTGATCCAGCGCGAAGCCTTGTCACAGACCGGGCCGCGGGGGCGTTGACCCCCGAAACCTTCTCCAGATATACGTCCCACCTTTCACAGGGATCGATGACGAAGGATTTTGGTAATTACTCCGGGCTGAGAGAGAGAGGGAGGGGATTTTGAGGTGGTTGTGGAGGAGGGAGAGATGTTATGGTTGTAGTAGGAAGGATGGATGGAGGAGCCTGGGATTTCAGCTCACCTAATTTCCCATCATCTGTAAGCATCGACATGCTTAATTTATTGAGGTGGATACACCACATAGGAGAAAGAGAGGGGCATACCCCGACGTTTCGGTCCAAACTGGACCAATTACAAAGTCGCACTTTGTAAAATGTGAATGTAAATGGTGGGACCGAAACATCGTGGTAAACTTCTCTCTCTTATATGCGGGTTACTGATGTATTCCAGTCACGTTACTGAGCCTTTGCGTTCTTTAGTACAGTGAATATTTGTACTACGTCAAGTATACTGAGAATTAGTATGAGGCGTAGATTTATCCACTGGTAATGTAGACAAATCTACGAAGACCCTCGTTGTAGAATTTTTCTCTCAGACAACGTCTCGCTCTGTAGAGCCTCAAGTCATGAGTAGATAAATCCCTGCACAGAGCGAAACGTCAGACACTCCCGGATACCCCAGCAAGGTGGTTCTACTGTGTATATTAGACTGACCAAAACACAGGACTGATAGACAGACAAGAACTGAATGAACAGGTGATAAATGATAACACTTGTGTCTTTCATGACACTTGTGTCTTCCATGACACTTGTGTCTTCCATAACACTTGTGTCTTCCATGACACTTGTGTCTTCCATAACACTTGTGTTCCATGATACGTGTGTCTTCCATAACACTTGTGTTCCATGACACTTGTGTTCCATAACACTTGTGTTCCATGACACTTGTCTTCCATAACACTTGTGTTCCATGATACGTGTGTCTTCCATAACACTTGTGTTCCATGACACTTGTGTTCCATAACACTTGTGTTCCATGACACAGTCACTGCCACCTTCCCTACCAGAGTTTCCGGGTATTATAACAACATGAGAATATACGTCATATAACGGTCAAATCCCCCACTGACTTGTGACCATGTATGTACATGGGTGCAGACGCTCTCCAAATGTCTAAGTATCCCTGGAAAAGGAATACCTACAGTGAATAATGAAGATTCAACCGTGATTGGTGCACATTAACTACGTGATGTAAAGCTGTCCTATTTAAAGGCTCTGTGACTGAGCTGTGGCAGTGTTGGTCTTGCTGTGTTTGTGGACTTTAGTTCGAGTCCCCGATCTTTTTTCTGGCAATAAATTAGACACAAGTGGAACGATTGGGTATCTTTATTGAGGAAACGTTTCGCCAGACAGTGACTTCATCAGTCCTATACAAAGAAGAATGGTGGAGATCAGAAGGAGTTTGAGGTAATCAGTCCCTCAGGCTGGAGTCGATGTGTCCAGTCCATCAGTCTTGAAAAGACTGATGGACTCATTACAATTTAAGTAAAGTTGGGTGGTGTTGTTACATAGAGTATTTTGGTATACAGATCACGCACTCAAAACACATTTAGTTCTGTGCCGCCGCATACATTAAACCTGTATGTATTCGTATACACGGTGTACGCACTCACCAAACACTACGTGAGTGAGGTGCAGCTCCTGGCCCCGCCTTAACCCTGACTCTATGTGTCTTGCCTCTTCGTCACTCACAACGTACAAGAATATTTGACCAAATGTAACTGCAATATACATTAGAGTTACATCAACTGGTCGCCAGGGATATAAACAATAATCCGAAGTGTCTTACAGTACACACAACATCACTCTATAGTCTCTGCGTCACTCACAACGTACAAGAATATTTGACCAAATATATTTAAGTATTAATAAGCGTAATATACACTATTATCTCAGCAACTGGTCGTCAGTGAATTAAACAATGACACTATGTGTCTTAAATTACTCAGCCCCACACCAGTGCTTCCCTCCCTGCCTCACTCTGCCTCACTCTGCCTCACAATTTACAAGAATATTTGACCAAATATTTAAGTATTGCCTTTATAGTTACAACAACTCGTCCTCGGGGTTAAAAACAATTAATTATCTTAAGTTTTATTCAATTTTATTATTACGAGAGAGCAAGATGGAGGTGTTAAGCTCTGTGTCTTAACCTTCACTTGCACTCAAACATAATTTAAACTTAAGACAAATAAATTATTAATAAATAAGGTTTATCATTTAATGATAAAATTGTCATTAATATACAATATTTACATATAATAATATTTACATATACAGTTAAAATGGTGTCTGAGAGAGAAATTTCATATATATATATATATATATATATATATATATATATATATATATATATATATATATATATATATATATATGTGTGTGTGTGTGTGTGTGTGTGTGTGTATATCTGTGTGTGTGTGTGTGTGTGTGTGTGTGTGTGTGTGTGTGTGTGTGTGTGTGTGTGTGTGAGAGTGTGTGTGTGTGTGTGTGTGTGTGTGTGATCTTAATGATCGCGTATTAGACAGGTTTTAAACTCAAGCCTAACGAGTCAGTGTGGTCACAATATGCTTGACCACAGTGAAGGGTCATCAGTAAATGACAAATTATTGATGAAATATTCAAACTTACAGTACGTGACAAGAATAATCACAAGATAAATACGCCGAGAGGTATATATCCTTATTTTAAGGACTAGTCAAGTTTTCTTGTCTCGAGTAGTTGAGAGTCTACGCCCAACTAACCCAATACCCAAATCTATTTAATAACAACATTAACAAGATAGTTTGGGACCCCATGTAACATACAAACTCTGTTGGGCCCTATACATAGTCAAGCAACATACAAGGGTTGCTGACCCCTATACATCTTGATAAATGGTCGACAAGCTAAGCGAAATATCTTTGAAAATGCCTTGAGTTGTAGGAGACTGGACCTTTGGAGATCAGGAGTGGTCTCCGAAGGTTAGAGTGAGAGAACTGTGATTTAAAGCCTTGTAGAGCCCTTGGAGGGCCCCGTTTGGGGGCTGGGTGTGGGGCCTGGGCCCTAGGAGAGAAGGGTGAGATAACACAGTTAGTGAGAGAGTTAAGAGCGGAATCTTGAGAATCCTCTGTTATCATCTGGTCCCCTGGGGTATCGTGTGACAGAGAGGGGGTAGTCAGTCCTCCGGTAGGAGGCGGGGGAGGTAGGCGTGGACTTACTACATCCCACGAGGGCGTGGTAAACAGGGCGTGGGGCGGGTTGAGGGGTTAGGTGGCGTGGTCCACTGCGCCACCACGCCCGTCCACTCCCGCTCTCTTCCCCGTCAGATGTTGTGGACTCAACTGGTGTGTGTCGCTGTTTGCTTCGGCCGCTCTTTAGCCGTTGTCGCAGCTCGTCGGCCGACACGCCGTTCTCAGCTGCGTGTCGTCCCTTGGGCGTGGGCGTGGGCGAGCTCCTGCTGGAGGAGGGCGATGCGCGGCGGGAGCGGCGCAGCAGGTGCAGCGTCATGGGAAGGTTGACCCCTTCCCTGAGGGCGCAACCTGCGCCCCACACGTCCTCATACTCCACCACTGCACAGGTGGTGGTGGCCACCTCTGGCGTGCGCACCAGTAGAGACTGCAGCTCCGGGACCACGTTGCCGCCTGGTCTGGGCCGCAGCACTTGCAGAGATGCCACTGAGCCATACCTGCCGAAGAGTGTAGCCAGTGCCGCCACAGTGGCCTGTTCAGGTGGCACATTGACGGCCACTATGGCACGAGAGGTAGGTGCCTCGTAGAGCAAGTTGGGTGGCAGGGGCGTCCGCCGCCTCACCTTAGTACCTTCCTCGTTCACCTGAAGCATGGTGGAAGCCCTAGCTGCCGCCGCGAGCTCCTGCCATCTTCGCGAGAGCTTCTTGATCTTCTTGTAACCTGAGAGGAGCTTCAGCGAGACAAAGCCATCTTTGTGGCGCTTCACGTGCTTCAGCAGGAAGAGGTCCCTAGCTAGTCCAGCGTCACTGAAGTAATCTTCGAGTTGCTTCACCAGTGCTGCTTCTAGCTCGGGAGTGAGAGTATCGAAGTGAGAGGGCTGGCCAGACTCCCCGCTGGTGCGGTCTGTTGTTGTCATGGAAATCGCTGCCTTCACGCCCATCATGCTGGTCTTCAAGTTCTGGCTATTCTCATCTGTCTCCTCCTCCTCTTCGCCGTCCCCTTCCTCTTCGCTTTTATTGGGGATCACGACGCGCGGCCCGTCACTCTCCGACGATGTGAAGGACATCTGCCTCCACGGCCCACTGCTACCCTCTGTGTCCGCGTCTGACATGCTCAACGATCTCCTACACCTCGCTGAAGGACTGCTGTACCTCGCTGACGAACTGTTGCACCTTGCTAACACCCTGTTGCACCTCGCTGACGGACTGCTGCACCTCGCTGACGGACTGCTGCACCTCGCTGACGGACTGCTGCACCTCGCTGACGGACTGCTGCACCTCGCTGACGGACTGCTGCACCTCGCTGACGGACTGCTGCACCTCGCTGACGGACTGCTGCACCTCGCTGACGGACTGCTGCACCTCGCTGACGGACTGCTGCACCTCGCTGACGGACTGTTGTACCTTGCCGGCCACCTGCACCTCCTCTCCAACGAGCTGCTGCAGGTGTGATGAATATCGCTACAACGCTGATAAGAGACGTGCTCACCTTCGGGAGGCCAGGCAGACACTGGTTTGCTCCACACTGCCGACGCTGTAGGGGCCATCACGAAGCCTTACAACTCCTGCTGCCTTACAAGTCACTCTTACTAAGTTCTACCTCTG
>NC_091366.1:8250902-8273402 GCF_038502225.1 Cherax quadricarinatus
ATTATTATCATTAAGGCTGAGGGAAGATGATGAACCACCGCCATTACATTGGTTATTGAGTCAGAGTAGTGATAACACTGAAGGTATTGTCAGATCACTTGAGATAAGGATTAGGTGTCCCGTAGCTCAGTTGGTAGCGCACTCAGCTCACACAAAGTGGACCGTGGTTCGATTCCAGTACGGGTGGAAACATCTGGGCGTGTTTCCTTAAGACGCCTGCTGTGTCTATTCACTTAGCAGTAAGTATGGTGCCTGGGTGTTAGCCAAATATTGAGGGTTGCATCCCGGGAGACAAAATTAACCTAAGCTCTGGGAAATGCTCTGTATAACCAGAGCGTTGACCCTCGGAACTCTCCAGATATACATGTGCCATACCTGGGTGTCACTGTCATTTCACACACATGTGCAACACCTATGTGTCGATACGGACACCCAGGTGTTGCATATGTGTCTCACTATCATCCCGGGTTCAGAAAACGAGGCACCACCAGTATGAACCGTAGCAAGACGTGAACACTGCAACACTGACAACACTCTGGAGGTGAACACTGCAACACTGACAACACTCTGGAGGTGAACACTGCAACACTGACAACACTCTGGAGGTGAACACTGCAACACTGACAACACTCTGGAGGTGAACACTGCAACACTGACAACACTCTGGACGTGAACACTGCAACACTGACAACACTCTGGAGGTGAACACTGCAACACTGACAACACTCTGGAGGTGAACACTGCAACACTGACAACACTCTGGAGGTGAGCACAAGAGGATGTTGAAGAATTAGACACATATGCAACATCTAGGTATCTTTACTGTCGATGTGTCGCCATCCAGTGGCTTTATCAGTACCAATTCAAAGACATGAGTACCGAAGTCTTCTCATTCCGTCCTTGAATTTATACTGATAAAGACACTGGATGTCGACACGTCTACAATAAAGCCACTCAGATGTTGCACATATGTCTAATTCTTTATCTTGTCACTACTGTAGACCATATTGAAAACGATATAAAATACCGACAAACTGAAGAGAAGGACCTGCCCCGTATGGGCCAGCAGGCCTTCTGCAGTGTTCCTCCATTTCTATGTTCTTATGTGAAACAGTTGGATATCCTTATTGTCGAAACGTTTCACCTAGGCTTCTTCAGTCAAATACAGAGGCAGCAGGTGTAGTAGTGAAATGAAGAGGATGTAATCAGTCTATCAACCTTGGAGGAAAAAGTATTTGAGGTGGTCAGTCCCTCAGCCTGGAGAAGAGTTCAGCTCCATGATCTGGAACAAGGTGGTCAGTCCCTCAGCCTGGAGAAGACTTCAGCTCCATGGTCTGGAACAAGGTGGTCAGTCCCTCAGCCTGGAGAAGACTTCAGCTCCATGGTCTGGAACAAGGTGGTCAGTCCCTCAGCCTGGAGAAGACTTCAGCTCCATGATCTGGAACAAGGTGGTCAGTCCCTCAGCCTGGAGAAGACTTCAGCTCCATGGTCTGGAACAAGGTGGTCAGTCCCTCAGCCTGGAGAAGACTTCAGCTCCATGGTCTGGAACAAGGTGGTCAGTCCCTCAGCCTGGAGAAGAGTTCAGCTCCATGGTCTGGAACAAGGTGATCAGTCCCTCAGCCTGGAGAAGACTTCAGCTCCATGGTCTGGAACAAGGTGGTCAGTCCCTCAGCCTGGAGAAGAGTTCAGCTCCATGGTCTGGAACAAGGTGATCAGTCCCTCAGCCTGGAGAAGACTTCAGCTCCATGGTCTGGAACAAGGTGGTCAGTCCCTCAGCCTGGAGAAGAGTTCAACTCCATGATCTGGGACGATATGCAGCTGAAACATAAGAACAGTCTTAAATACTACTACACCTGCTCTTAAATTATTCAACTTACATCAACTACAATTATTGCCACCTAGACACCTTTGTTATTAAAGATCTCAACTTTTATTTAGTCTGTATTCATTTAGTTACAGTCCAAAAAGTGCTATTGAGAAACCACATAATTTACGGGAAAACTGGACTAGAATACACTCTGACAAACTGTTACAAAACCAAGAAAAAACTTGATGCTAGACGGGGATCAATAAGTTGACCTTCTAGTATTCTCTAGAGATATCTTCACTTAGTAGATATCGCATTTTGTAACACGAATTCTTCCTCAGCAAGCCATAGTGTAGTAAGAGGCGACTAAAGTACCGGGAGCAAGGGGCTAGTAACCCCCTTCTGCCGACCAAGTTACTAAAAATAAGAGAATAAGAAAACCTTTATAACCAAATGTTAGGGAGTACTGAAAAAAATATTTATATAAAATAATGCTCCATATATAATATCATTTCCCATGTAGTATACTGAAAGCGGAGGTGTGTTATTCCTTAAAAGCGAACGCGTATTATTCCTGGCCAGTCAGAGTGGCAGGACAGCAGCAGATGAGAGGTGTGTTTAGACTGCCATGCATGAATAATCCTATATAACTGTTATTTGTGGGGGTATACCTGAATAAAACCTTAGATATTCCACTGCAGGCCATGTTAGCCTTGCCAGAGGGTGCCAGTGGGACCCTCCCTGTTTATAAATGTTCACTTCTTATAACTCATTAGTAGCAAGTGTGAGCACTTAGCAGTGGTGTTAGTGGGAAGTTCTTACCTAAGGTGTGTTAGTTGAGTTAATTAGCCCAGGTTGCAAGAGTGAGTTAATTAGCAGCAAGTTAGTGGAGTTAATTAGCAGTGTGTTAGTGGGAGTTAATTAGCAGTGTTAGTGAGTTAATCTAGTGTTTAGTGAGTCACCTGCAAGGCGTTAGTTGGAGTTAATTGAGGTTGTGTTAGTGAGCGAATTGTTAAGGTGCTAGTGAGTTAATTAGGCCAGTGCGTTAGTGAGTTAACTAGTTGCGTGTTAGTGGAGCCACTTAGCCAGTGTGTTAGTGACAATTGTTCTGTTAGTTGAGTTTTTAATTAGCATGTTAGCGAGTTAAGTAGGCATGTGTTAGTGGAGTTAATTAGGCAGTGTTGGTTAGGTTGAAGTTAATTAGCAGTGTGTTAGTGGAGTTAATTGGTTATGTACAGTGGAAGCACTTAGCAGTTGGTGTTAGTTGAAGTTAATTAGCGCAAGAAAAAGGAGCTAATTAGCAGGTGCAAGTTAGTTGAGCACCAGTTATGCAAGTTATGGAGCTAACTAGGCAGTGCAGTTAGTTGAGCACTAGGCAGTTGTAATTAGGCAGTTAATTAGCAAAGGTGTTAGTGAGTTAATTGGAACATGTTAGTTGAGTTAATTCAGGTTGGTGTGTTAGTGGCAGTTAATTTTAATGATGTTAGGTGGGAGGTTAATTAGCAGGTGTTAGTTGAGTTAATTAGCAGTTGTAACAGGAGTTAATTAGCAGTGTTGTTAGTGAGTTAATTAATAAGTGGTGTTAGTTGGAGTTAATTAAAGGTTAGTTAGGTGAGCACTTAGCAGTGTGTTAGGTGAGTTAACGTTGTTATGTAAGTAGTGGAGTTAATTAGCAGTGCGTTAGTTGAAGTTAATTAGCAGGTGTGTTAGTGGAGTTAATTAGCAGTGTGTTGAGTGAGCTTAATTAGCAGTGTTATGAGTTAATTAGGCGTGTACAGGTTGGAAGTTAATTAGCAGTGTACAGTTGAGCACTTAAAGAGTTGTTAAGTTGGAGCAGTGCTGAATTATGGTAAGAGGAGTTAATTAGCAGTAAAAGGTTAGTTGGTAGGTTAATTAGGCAGTGTAAGTTAGTGAGTTAATTTAGCAGGTGTACAGTTGGAGTTAATTAGCAGTTAAGTTGAGTTAATTAGCAGGTGTAAGTTAGTGAGTTAATTAGGCAGGTGTTAGTTGGTGTTAATTACAGGTTAAGTTGGAGTTGGTTAGTTATGTTGGTTGGGTTGCGAGTTAATCTAGGCAGTGTGTTAGTGGGAGTTAATTCTTAGGCAGTGCTAGTTGGAGTTAATTAGCATGTACAGTGAGTTAATTAGCAGTGTTAGTGGAGTTAATTAGGCAGGCAGAGTGAATGAAGAAAGTTGTGTTAGTGAGGTTAATTAAGCAGGTGTGTTAGTGAATTAATAGCAGGCAGGAGTTAATTTAGGCAGTTGTAAGTTGGGAGTTATCTATGTGTTAGTGAGTTAATTCAGCAGTGTGTTGGTTAGGTTGAAGTTAATTAGGCAGTGTGTTAGTGGAGTTAATTAAGCAGTGTGTTGAGTGAAGGTTAATTAGCAGGAGGTGTGTTAGGTGAGTTAATTGCTTGGTGTGTTAGGTGAGGTTAATTCAGCAGTACAGTGAGTTAATTAGCAGTGCGTTAGTTGAAGCACTTAGTTATGCAGTTAAAGGGAGTTAACTAAAGAGTGTTAGTGAGTTAATTAGCAGTGTGTTAGTGAGTTAATTAGCAGTGTGTTAGTGAGTTAATTAGCAGTGTGTTAGTGAGTTAATTAGCAGTGTGTTAGTGAGTTAATTAGCAGTGTGTTAGTGAGTTAATTAGCAGTGTGTTAGTGAGTTAATTAGCAGTGTGTTAGTGAGTTAATTAGCAGTGTTAGTGAGTTAATTAGCAGTGTGTTAGTGAGTTAATTAGCAGTGTGTTAGTGAGTTAATTAGCAGTGTGTTAGTGAGTTAATTAGCAGTGTGTTAGTGAGTTAATTAGCAGTGTGTTAGTGAGTTAATTAGCAGTGTGTTAGTGAGTTAATTAGCAGTGTGTTAGTGAGTTAATTAGCAGTGTTAGTGAGTTAATTAGCAGTGTGTTAGTGAGTTAATTAGCAGTGTGTTAGTGAGTTAATTAGCAGTGTGTTAGTGAGTTAATTAGCAGTGTTAGTGAGTTAATTAGCAGTGTGTTAGTGAGTTAATTAGCAGTGTGTTAGTGAGTTAATTAGCAGTGTGTTAGTGAGTTAATTAGCAGTGTGTTAGTGAGTTAATTAGCAGTGTGTTAGTGAGTTAATTAGCAGTGTTAGTGAGTTAATTAGCAGTGTGTTAGTGAGTTAATTAGCAGTGTGTTAGTGAGTTAATTAGCAGTGTGTTAGTGAGTTAATTAGCAGTGTGTTAGTGAGTTAATTAGCAGTGTGTTAGTGAGTTAATTAGCAGTGTGTTAGTGAGTTAATTAGCAGTATTAGTGAGTTAATTAGCATTGTGTTAGTGAGTTAATTAGCAGTGTGTTAGTGAGTTAATTAGCAGTGTGTTAGTGAGTTAATTAGCAGTGTGTTAGTGAGTTAATTAGCAGTGTTAGTGAGTTAATTAGCAGTGTGTTAGTGAGTTAATTAGCAGTGTGTTAGTGAGTTAATTAGCAGTGTTAGTGAGTTAATTAGCAGTGTGTTAGTGAGTTTAATGTGAACTGGAGTCTGGTGATTTTTTGTAGTAGTTATAAGTTATATACAAGTTACTATTATTAATATTATATATATTTCTGTATAGGTGAGTTTGTCCTACCATATACTATATTATATGTACTCATGCTTCATTGTTTAATACGAGTACATGCTGGTCCAAGGTTCCCTGTGTTTTAAGAGTAATTTTATAACCCCTAGACAGCAGTGTGAGCAGCCTCTAGCAGCCTCTAGCAGCCTCTAGCAGCCTCTAGCAGCCTCTAGCAGCCTCTAGCAGCCTCTAGCAGCCAGGAACATTTTATTTAAGTTACGACATGCAAGTCGTAACACCAGTGCTTGATATATGTCAGTAATCTAATACGTGAAATCACTGCTGTATAACGCTTTTGGTTTTAGCGTTTATGATGATGATGATAATAATAATAATAATAATAATAATAATAATAATAATAATAATAATAATAATAACAATAATAATAATAATAATAATAATAATAACAATAATAATAATAACAATAATAATAATAACAATAATAATAATAATAATAATAATAATAATAATAATACATGAGGCAGACTTCCAATGTGACGTAAATCATTTACATAATTGACAAGTTGAAGAATGAGACGCTTGTGTAATTGGGAATCTTTACCGAGGAATCGTTTCGCCAGCCAGTTGCTTTCTTCAGTCCAATCCAGCGAAGAACAGAGAAAGATGAGGAGTTTGAGGTAATCAGTCCCTTAGCCTTTAGTCGACGTATTCAGTCAATCAATCTTAAGAAAAGCAGAGCATATGCCGGGAGAAGTGGCTTCTATATATATTAGAGTCAGGTGAGCAGAAGAAATAGGAGGCGGAGTCACTACTGGATAAATCCACTCGTGCAAGTAGGTCATGACTGTAGGTTAGACTAACGTAGGAGAATTACCTGTATCAAGATCCCAAGATGTTGTTGTGTCTGACAAATGTGATGTAAATGGCTTAGAAAACTGACAAGTTGAAAAACTGGACACTTGTAGCATCTGGGAATCTTTACTGAAGAAATGTTTCGTCAGTAATTGGCTTGGAAAACCAGTGGCCAGCCACTGGCTGGTGAAACCAGTGGCCAGCCACTGGCTGGTGAAACGTTTCCTCAATAATGTTACCCGAGTACTGCACAAGTGCCTGATTTATCAGAGTTCCTATACTTAATATATGTAAATTCTCCCCTCAAAGGAGGTTCCTTGACACTGGTGAGGGGCTCTTAATCTAAGGAATTAGATCTGTGCTCCAGTTCCCCGAATTAAACCTGAATACCTTCCATCATCCCCCCCTCCCCAGGTGCTGTATAATCCCTACGGGTTTAGCATTCCCCTACGATAATAACTAACGCGAATTATCTGCTAAGAGAATATGGAAGAAAAGATTCCAGTATACTACAGGAACGACGTAAATAAGCTTCTTGATTGAGAATAAACTGTGGAGTTGTTTTTATGTTCCTTGATGAGTGTGGGGCAGACGGCTGGTGGTGGATGTTGTGATCACCAACCTAACTTCCCCACACACTGCCACCGCGACCTTGTGACAGACTGTAACCCGGGTAACACTTGTACACCATCTTTCTAAGTCTGCCCGAAATGCCTAGCCATGCTAGGTGTTCTAGTGGTACACTCTGTAATTATTATTTTGCTACATGTAAACCACACAATAACCAAATTCTGTAAACTCAGCATTGTAATCTTTATAGAGAATAAACTTTGAAGATTGAAGATTGAAGGTTACACTGAATTAACTCTCCACTGATGTTGCTCTGTCATTGTTGCCTTTTTCAGATGCTGTTATTGCTACCTTTCAGTTGCTGCTGCTGTTGCTGCCTTTCTCAGCTTTGTTGTTGATTTTCTCAGCTACTGTTGCTGCCTTTCTCAGGTGCTGCTGTTAACTTTCTCAACTGCTGCTGCTACCTTTCTAAGTTACTGTTAATGCAACACTCTTCCACTCTACCACCTACTCTGTCTCAGTCCCTCACTGTTACTCACCTTTGGACACATTTCCCATATGAATCTACACCTGCAAGAGATGTTTACCACCTTTCATTATCAGTCCCAGCAACTGTCTGTTATACCTGAAGAACTCCACCTGTCACGTCTCCACCTCCACACACACACACACTGAGTCTCAACCTTTGCTACCACAAATAAGTGAGTATAAATAGGTGAGTACACACATACACACACTGGTGGGGCCAGGAGCTGAGTCTCGACCCCTGCAACTACAATTAGGTGAGTACACACATACACACACTGGAGCTATGACTCGACCCCTGCAACTACAATCAGGTGAGAACACACACACAGCCTTAGTTGTCAGGAAGTGGAACAACTTGGAGAGTGATGTAGAGGCAGGATCCAAACATAGCTTTAAGATGAGGTACAATAAAGTTCTTGGAATAGGGTGAGAATGGATCTAGTAGCAACCAGCTAAAAGGCGGGGCCAGGAGCTGTGAAATTACTCCTGCAATCATAAATGAGTACACACACACACTACTCAATATTATTGTAAATACTAACAGCAATTGGAGCTTTTAATTTCCATTTCTTGGACGATTGATGGAGAGAGAGAGAGAGAGAGAGAGAGAGAGAGAGAGAGATATTATAATGTCAACGAGATAAAGCCAATTGATCTAATGAAAATACTGGCCCACAGATGGCTCCAACTTCATCCTGTTTCCTACTTGTATGTCTCATAACAATAAAAATGCTTTCAAATGAGCTGATGTACGTAACAGTTCTCAGCTTGTCAATAAAGTTAGGAATCCTTAACCTGTAAATAGCTTGCCAATAAAGCTAGGGATCCTTAACCTTGTCAAACCCTGTGTAAAAAAAGAGAGTGAGAGAGAGAAAGTGAGAGAGATGGGATGCATAATAAAGATAGCCTAAAACAGACTCTTTGTCAAGCCTTAACAGCTTAACAAAGCTCCTGGAGGGCGAAACGTTGCCACAATAAAATGTCACATTAGTTGCACCTGTGTCCTTTTACCTAGAAGTGTGGGTAATTCTACCAACATTATAATACATATACAAGGTTGTCCTGTCATCGTATGTTTACCAGACATAAATAAAAACATCAGCAATTCTGTCAGTGTAAAACATCTGACACATAAACATGGATTTATTAATGGTTATAATAATAATAGTCGTAATTTTTAAAGGGGTGGAGGGGTAAGCCAGTGGAAGGCCTCGGTCAGATGACCAGAAGCTCCAGTGGCGGGAGGTCTTGGTCAGACCCGCGGAAACACTTGTCCTGTTTCCTCACAAATATTAATAATAATAAAAAAATAATAATAATATATCTTCATTTCTACCAGTACAAGGTATACAAGTACAAGGTATACCAGTACAAGGTATACCAGTACAAGGTATACCAGTACAAGGTATACCAGTACAAGGTATACCAGTACAAGGTATACCAGTACAAGGTATACCAGTACAAGATATACCAGTACAAGGTATACCAGTACAAGGTATACCAGTACAAGGTATACCAGTACAAGGTATACCAGTAAAATGTATACCAGTACAAGGTATACAAGTACAAGGTATACCAGTACAAGGTATACCAGTACAAGGTATACCAGTACAAGGTATACAAGTACAAGGTATACCAGTACAAGGTATACCAGTACAAGGTATACCAGTACAAGGTATACCAGTAAAATGTATACCAGTACAAGGTATACCAGTACAAGGTATATAAGTACATGTACAAGGTATACAAGTACAAGGTACAAGGTATACAAATACATGTACAAGGTATACAAGTACATGTACAAGGTATACAAGTACAAGGTATACAAGTACACGTACAAGGTATACAAGTACAAGGTATACAAGTACAAGGTATACAAGTACATGTACAAGGTATACAAGTACAAGGTATACAAGTACAAGGTATACAAGTACAAGGTATACAAGTACATGTACAAGGTATACAAGTTCAAGGTATACAAGTACATGTACAAGGTATACAAGTACATGTACAAGGTATACAAGTACATGTACAAGGTATACAAGTACATGTACAAGGTATACAAGTATAAGGTATACAAGTACATGTACAAGTACATGTACAAGGTATACAAGTACATGTACACGTATAAAGACCATAGCTTACATCAGTGACATACTACTATATAGAAAGCCGCTTGTTATGCTGAGCATTTCCCGCAAATCAGGTCAGTTTTGTCCCAGGATGCGACCCACACCAGTCCACTAACACCCAGGATGCGACCCACACCAGTCCACTAACACCCAGGATGCGACCCACACCAGTCCACTAACACCCAGGATGCGACCCACACCAGTCCACTAACACCCAGGATGCGACCCACACCAGTCCACCAACACCCAGGATGCGACCCACATCAGTCCACTAACACCCAGGATGCGACCCACACCAGTCCACTAACACCCAGGATGCGACCCACACCAGTCCACTAACACCCAGGATGCGACCCACACCAGTCCACTAACACCCAGGATGCGACCCACACCAGTCCACTAACACCCAGGTACCCATTTTACTGATGGGTGACCATAGACAACCGGTTTAAAGAAACACGCCCAATGTTTCTACCCTGGCTGGGAATCGAACCCAGACCCTCGCTGTGTGAAGCGAGAGCTGAAGCCACCAGGCCACGGGGCTTGGTGTAGTAGTACAGGTGTAGTAGCGAAAAGAAAATGTAATCAAATGTAATCAAAATGTAATCAAATACTTTTTCTTCACGGTTGATGGACTGATTACATCTTCAGTTCACCACTACACCTGCTGACTCTGTATTCGACTGAAGAAGTCTACTGTCTAGACGAAACGTTTCATCAATGAAGATACCCAACTTGTGACCGGGTGTGGACGTGTCAGTGGCTCATTAATTTGTAATATGTTCATGATTGTAACCATGTATAGTAGTATAGATGGTTCATTACCTTTGTAACTTGTCATGATTGTGACCAGATCGACCCGGAGTTCATTACCTTTGTACCTTGCTCAGCTATCATAGGTTTGGGGTCGAGTCCCTGGACCCACTGTGTACCTCTGTAATCTTCTCACTACCTCCCACAGGATGGGTATGAGATGCATAATAAACATATTAAACTAAAATTAAATCTGTTACACATGTCTTAATCACAGAGAGAGAATGTTGATACAACTGGCTTGGGAGTTTAAACAACGATGTTGATACAACTGGCTTGGGAGTTTAAACAACGATGTTGATACAACTGGCTTGGGAGTTTAAACAACGATGTTGATACAACTGGCTTGGGAGTTTAAACAACGATGTTGATACAACTGGCTTGGGAGTTTAAACAGTGATGTTGATACAACTGGCTTGGGAGTTTAAACAACGATGTTGATACAACTGGCTTGGGAGTTTAAACAACGATGTTGATACAACTGGCTTGGGAGTTTAAACAACGATGTTGATACAACTGGCTTGGGAGTTTAAACAGTGATGTTGATACAACTGGCTTGGGAGTTTAAACAACGATGTTGATACAACTGGCTTGGGAGTTTATACAACGATGTTGATACAACTGGCTTGGGAGTTTAAACAACGATGTTGATACAACTGGCTTGGGAGTTTAAACAACGATGTTGATACAACTGGCTTGGGAGTTTAAACAGTGATGTTGATACAACTGGCTTGGGAGTTTAAACAACGATGTTGATACAACTGGCTTGGGAGTTTAAACAACGATGTTGATACAACTGGCTTGGGAGTTTAAACAACGATGTTGATACAACTGGCTTGGGAGTTTAAACAATGATGTTGATACAACTGGCTTGGGAGTTTAAACAATGATGTTGATACAACTGGCTTGGGAGTTTAAACAATGATGTTGATACAACTGGCTTGGGAGTTTAAACAGTGATGTTGATACAACTGGCTTGGGAGTTTAAACAGTGATGTTGATACAACTGGCTTGGGAGTTTAAGCAACGATGTTGATACAACTGGCTTGGGAGTTTAAACAACGATGTTGATACAACTGGCTTGGAAGTTTAAACAACGATTGTGGAAATTTATTTGGTCCCTAAAGTTCCACAGGACAGATCCGGCATGGCCGTGATGGAACGGCTGAGCTGGATGGCCCTTATACCCCACCCAAACACAAACAGTATTCTCTATTTTGGCGTGGATTGTTGGTAGGCATTTATTTAATTTATAGATTTACTCTTCAGGGAAGGAGTAGGTAGTTTTACTGTTAGTACACTAATATTAGGATCATTGAGGCAACTGTAGATAATAATAATGTAGACCTAAGACCTTAACATAGGTAGTAATAGGCCGATAATGTAGGCAAACACTAGGATAAGTTAGCTAGGGAGAACTGGCAGCCCTAGTTTGAACGAAGAGACGAGGGTCTGGAAGAGAGACCAGCTCGTTCTTCTTAAGACAGACACCAAATGGACAAGACGTGCCGTGATCAGCAGACGGCACCCCCCATGTGTCTTCACATTTGAGACCTGGGGAAACCTGGTAGAGGCACCTCGATGTACCGTAGATGACCTCCGTCAGGCCCATACAGTAAGACAAGACCTCCACTATATCTCGTAGATTTCTGGCCAGTGTCTGGGGAGATTGTGAGTGAGGTGATCTGTGGGCCCGGTGTGCAACAGGCAGTGCATGCCCAGTAAGTACCAATGTCTCAGGGCAGTCTGGAAGCTAGTGTCCGTGTCTGCATAGTTATACTAGGGGATACGTACCCTCTTGGATATAGGAATTTCTGAGGTGCAGGCAGGTCACTAATAACGATTGAATATTGCAGGAATTAAGGCTCCCGGTTGCACGTGGTTTCTGAGGGGAAGTCCAGAGGGGGCTAAGGCTAAGCTTAGGGAAGTTGAAGATCAGGATATATGCTGCAACACCAAGTAAGTTAGTCCTTTATACGTGCATGCAGGCGAGTTTCTTGCAACATCAATCATTTGTGAAAATCTGTCCTATAAGCCACTTGTGAGGCTGAGGTACCCACCTCAGAGCTCGGTGTCAACAGAGTTTGCCAGGGTAGGCGACTCACTTGGAGGCAGTCCACACAAATTTTCACAACTATGTTGATACAACTGGCTTGGGAGTTTAAACAGTGATGTTGATACAACTGGCTTGGGAATTTAAACAGTGATGTTGATATAACTGGCTTGGGAGTTTAAACAGTGATGTTGATACAACTGGCTTGGGAATTTAAACAGTGATGTTGATATAACTGGCTTGAGAGTTTAAACAGTGATGTTGATACAACTGACTTGGGAGTTTAAACAACGATGTTGATACAACTGGCTTGGGAGTTTAAACAACGAAGTTGATACAACTGGCTTGGGAGTTTAAACAACGAAGTTGATACAACTGGCTTGGGAATTTAAACAACGAAGTTGATACAACTGGCTTGGGAGTTTAAACAACGAAGTTGATACAACTGGCTTGGGAGTTTAAACAACGAAGTTGATACAACTGGCTTGGGAATTTAAACAACGAAGTTGATACAACTGGCTTGGGAGTTTAAACAACGATGTTGATACAACTGGCTTGGGAGTTTAAACAACGATGTTGATACAACTGGCTTGGGAGTTTAAACAACGAAGTTGATACAACTGGCTTGGGAGTTTAAACAACGATGTTGATACAACTGGCTTGGGAGTTTAAACAACGAAGTTGATACAACTGGCTTGGGAGTTTAAACAACGATGTTGATACAACTGGCTTGGGAGTTTAAACAACGAAGTTGATACAACTGGCTTGGGAGTTTAAACAACGAAGTTGATACAACTGGCTTGGGAATTTAAACAACGAAGTTGATACAACTGGCTTGGGAGTTTAAACAACGAAGTTGATACAACTGGCTTGGGAGTTTAAACAACGAAGTTGATACAACTGGCTTGGGAGTTTAAACAACGAAGTTGATACAACTGGCTTGGGAGTTTAAACAACGAAGTTGATACAACTGGCTTGGGAGTTTAAACAACGAAGTTGATACAACTGGCTTGGGAGTTTAAACAACGAAGTTGATACAACTGGCCTGGGAGTTTAAACAACGAAGTTGATACAACTGGCTTGGGAGTTTAAACAACGAAGTTGATACAACTGGCTTGGGAGTTTAAACAACGAAGTTGATACAACTGGCTTGGGAGTTTAAACAACGAAGTTGATACAACTGGCTTGGGAGTTTAAACAACGAAGTTGATACAACTGGCTTGGGAGTTTAAACAACGAAGTTGATACAACTGGCTTGGGAGTTTAAACAACGAAGTTGATACAACTGGCTTGGGAGTTTAAACAACGAAGTTGATACAACTGGCTTGGGAGTTTAAACAACGAAGTTGATACAACTGGCTTGGGAGTTTAAACAACGAAGTTGATACAACTGGCTTGGGAGTTTAAACAACGAAGTTGATACAACTGGCTTGGGAGTTTAAACAACGAAGTTGATACAACTGGCTTGGGAGTTTAAACAACGAAGTTGATACAACTGGCTTGGGAGTTTAAACAACGAAGTTGATACAACTGGCTTGGGAGTTTAAACAACGAAGTTGATACAACTGGCTTGGGAGTTTAAACAACGAAGTTGATACAACTGGCTTGGGAATTTAAACAACGAAGTTGATACAACTGGCTTGGGAGTTTAAACAACGAAGTTGATACAACTGGCTTGGGAATTTAAACAACGAAGTTGATATAACTGGCTTGGGAGTTTAAACAACGAAGTTGATACAACTGGCTTGGGAGTTTAAACAACGAAGTTGATACAACTGGTTTGGGAGTTTAAACAACGATGTTGATACAACTGGTTTGGGAGTTTAAACAACGATGTTGATACAACTGGCTTGGGAGTTTAAACAACGAAGTTGATACAACTGGTTTGGGAGTTTAAACAACGATGTTGATACAACTGGCTTGGGAGTTTAAACAACGAAGTTGATACAACTGGTTTGGGAGTTTAAACAACGATGTTGATACAACTGGCTTGGGAGTTTAAACAACGAAGTTGATACAACTGGCTTGGGAATTTAAACAACGAAGTTGATACAACTGGCTTGGGAATTTAAACAACGAAGTTGATACAACTGGCTTGGGAGTTTAAACAACGAAGTTGATACAACTGGTTTGGGAGTTTAAACAACGATGTTGATACAACTGGTTTGGGAGTTTAAACAACGATGTTGATACAACTGGTTTGGGAGTTTAAACAACGAAGTTGATACAACTGGCTTGGGAGTTTAAACAACGAAGTTGATACAACTGGCTTGGGAGTTTAAACAACTTGGGACGAAGAGCTGCCTAAATCCCTCTGTAATGAATGAAATAATTTCAGCAAGAGAGATAGAGTGAGTCACTCAGTACACACATACTTATGTACTCCCACATTATAACTTCAAAATCACTTTGAACCATTTATCCATTGTTGCCAGGAATATAATTGAATCATTGTTTTCACAAAAAGCATTTTCGAATATATGAATATATCTTTTGTATTATACAAATTTTGATCCATTTATAATTAATAATCTACTGTACAATTATGAAATAATTACTATCCTACTGTACAACTATGATATAATCCTTAGTGTTAAGTAGTCTGTAAGCCAATAATGTTAAGTTGGCCCATAATGCCTGGGCATAATAGAGGCTCTCTTGGCATTGCAACCCACTATTGTAAATACAAAATCTCAATGTACTGTTTGCCTGGAGTTTACCTGGAGAGAGTTCCGGGGGTCAACGCCCCCGCGGCCCGGTCTGTGACCAGGCCTCCTGGTGGATCAGAGCCTGATCAACCAGGCTGTTGCTGCTGGCTGCACGCAAACCAACGTACGAGCCACAGCCCGGCTGATCAGGAACTGACTTTAGGTGCTTGTTCAGTGCCAGCTTGAAGACTGCCAGGGGTCTGTTGGTAATCCCCCTTATGCATGCTGGGAGGCAGTTGAACAGTCTCGGGCCCCTGACACTTATTGTATGGTCTCTTAACGTGCTAGTGACACCCCTGCTTTTCATTGGGGGGATGTTGCATCGTCTGCCAAGTCTTTTGCTTTCGTAGTGAGTGATTTTCGTGTGCAAGTTCGGTACTAGTCCCTCTAGGATTTTCCAGGTGTATATAATCATGTATCTCTCCCGCCTGCGTTCCAGGGAATACAGGTTCAGGAATCTCAAGCAAAGATATAAAATAAATAAATAAATAAATAAATAAGGGGGATAACCAATAGATCTCTGGCTGTCTTCAAGAAGCCACTGGACAGGCACCTAAAGTCAGTACCTGACCAACCGGACTGTGGTTCGTACGTCAGTTTGCGTGCGACCAGCAGTAACAGCCTGGTTGATCAGACCCTGATCCACCATGAGGCCTGGTCTCAGACCTAGCTGCGGGGGCGTTGACCTCCGGAACCCTCTCCAGGTAAACCCAGGCATGATACGCACCTCTTAAAGATGGTATAAATCCTGGGACCTTGATCAAGGTTCCGGGACCGAAACGTTTTCAAATAAATATGTCCTAATATTTGCTTAAGTAATAATGCAGTTAACACCAGTTAACTACATTATAACCTGGGGACGAAGTTAACTAAGTTGATTCATGTATACACAAATACAGTTACATAGATTATCATATATAGCAGCATGTGTGTCGAGAACCTGGGATAACCTAAAAATGTCATAAGTGTCAGGGGCCCGAGACTGTTCAACTGCCTCCCAGCATACATAAGGGGGATTACCAACAGACCCCTGGCAGTCTTCAAGCTGGCACTGGACAAACACCTAAAGTCGGTACCTGACCAGCCGGGCTGTGGCTCGTACGTTGGATTGCGTGCAGCCAGCAGTAACAGCCTGGTTGATCAGGCTCTGATCCACCAGGAGGCCTAGTCACAGACCGGCCCGCGGGGGCGTTGACCCCCGGAACTCTCTCCAGGTAAACTCCAGGTAACTTATTTCCACTGGGGTCGTTGTCCTAATTATTATTTATATTTAACAGTTAAAAACAGGTACGTATCTTAAGTATATAAAATGAGTTACAATAAAATAAAGTATACTAAGGGAGAGACAAAGTTATTTTCATACATGAAATCACTCTCCTCCCTTTCTGTAACCTTATTCCGAACGAAATCTTATCTTATCTTATCTTATTCATGAGGTACATTTTGTCTCTCATGTTGAAGATAAGATTTCGTTCGGATTTTTAACCCCGGAGGGTTAGCCACCCAGGATAACCCAAGAAAGTCAGTGCGTCATCGAGGACTGTCTAACTTATTTCCATTGGGGTCCTTAATCTTGTCCCCCAGGATGCGACCCACACCAGTCGACTAACACCCAGGTACCTATTTGCTGCTAGGTGAACAGGACAACAGGTGTAAGGAAACGTGTCGAAATGTTTCCACCCGCCGGGAATCGAACCCGGGCCCTCCGTGTGTGAAGCGGGAGCTTTAGCCACCAGGCCACCGGACCTGGCTTGTGCTGTGACTGGCTTTGACGTGTGCAGGCAGTCTATTCCATTCTTTTATGTGACAGAACTGTTCAGCTACATAACTGCAGCAGCCACATGTGTGGGTAGATTCAGAGGCAGCCCTGCAATGGCTCGTCTCGGTTCTTTTCAGCATTAATTGTTTAACATATATCGTTTATATAATATAGATTACCCTAAAAAGTATAGAAAGAAAACTGAGAGATCATCAGATATCTAAAGAAAACGAACTTCATTGGTAAGACTAAAATTATTGTCCTATTTTTATTTCTACAAGAACATTTACAACTTATATATACCACAGCTGACATTAATGACATACTGTATAGAAAGCAACGGCTATGAAGAGCATTTATGGGAACTTGGGTTTTGTCCCCAGGATACAACCCACACCAGTCGACTAACCTACTTACTGCTAGGTGAACAGAGACAGCAGATGTAAGGTGACTAACACACAGGTACCTATTTACTGCTAGGTGAACAGGGGCAGAAGGTGTAAGATAGTAGTAGCAATAGTAGTAGTAGGTTCACCGATCTTGTCCCGGCCCGGGTCTTCTCCAGATGGTGACCCAGCGAGGTGTAAGACGACTAACACCCGGCACCTACTTACTGCTAGGTGAACATGGGGCAGCAGGTGTAAGGTAACAACACAGCTCAACAGACAAGCACAGTGTTTACCAACTGAGGCTCGCAGGACCCTATGTCTAGCCCTCATACAATATATTACACACTACTCTTGCATTTCATGGTATTCTGCCTTAACAAGAAAACGAATCACTCAGAACAAAATGGTGATATTCATTCTGCTCCTGGGTACAAGAGAACATGTAGGCCAGAATGAATTACAACAACTGGATATGCTGAATGTTGAAGACAGATTAAATCAACTAAAGCTAAATTACGTTTGTAAAATTACTCACAACCAGTGTTTCCAAAATCTTACTGACAATTTTGTTAAGGGTGAGAACCAATGCAATTACAGACCTAGGGGAAGGGATAACAACTTTGCAGTACCAAGAGTCAGTGGTCAGGCTTCAAAGACATTTTCTATTCAGCAATAACAGAGTGGAATAGACTGCTTGCAAATGTCAAAGCCCCGTCATAGCACAAGCCAGTTCAGGAAGAGAGCCAAAATGTACCTCATGAAAATAAAATAACTAATTTTATCTCTCCCCTAGTATGTCTTATTTTATTGTAACTGTTTTTACGTAGTTAAAATACTTACCTGTTTATAACTTTTAAATATACGTAATAATTATCACAAGGATCCCTATGGAAATAAGTCACTTTATCTTTGGGTTATCTTAGGTTCTCTACACATATGCTGCTATGTATGATAATCAGTGTAACTGAATATACCTGAATGAATTTGCGTCGTTTCCACTTGTGTGGGAATCGAACTCGTGCACCTGATTGTGTGAGCAGAGACGGGTACCCATTGAGTCATGTTCCATAACTCGGTATCTTGTAACTCTAGAGATGAAAGGTTTCAACTCTTAAGCGGAAAGACTCGGTTCGATTTCCAGGCAAGAAGAGAGGTCTGGAAAAGGCTCCAAACACCTGTGATCTTTGTTTACCCAGTCCACTGAAGAATTAGACACGTGTGCAACATCTGGGTGTATTTATTTGTAACGTTTTGCCCTCCAGTAGTTTTATCAATACAAATTCAAGGACATAATGGGAAGACTCTAGAATTATGTACAAAAATGAGACAATCAGTGGTCTCAACCTTGGAGGTGGTGAAGACTGTAGTACTATATACATAAAATGAGGTCTACTTGGAGGGTATTCCGGGAATCAACGCCCCCGCGGCCTGGTCCACGATCAGGCCTCCCGGTGGATCAGGGCCTGATCAACCAGGCTGTTACTGCTGGCCGCACGTAGTCCAACGTACGAACCACAGCCCGGTTGATCCAGCACCAACTTTAAGTATCGGTCCAGCTCCCTCTTGAAGGAAGCCAGGGGTCTATTGGTAATTCCCCTTATGTCTGGTGGGAGGCTGTTGAACAGTCTTGGGCCCCGGACACTTATGGTGTTTTCTCCTAGTGTACCAATGGCGCCCCTACTTTCCATCGGGGGTATTTTGTACCGCCTGCCCAGTCTTTTACTTTTATAGGGAGTGATTTCGGTGTGCAGATTCGGGACCATCCTTTCTAGGGTTTCCAAGTATAGATTATGATATCTCTCTCGCCTGCGATCCAGTGAGTACCAGTCAAGTGCTTCCAGGCGTTCCCAGCAGTTGAGGTGTTTGATGGAACTTATATGTGCAGTAAAGGTTCTCTGTACACTCTCTAGATCTGTAATTTCACCTGCCTTGAATGGAGATGTTAATGTTTAGCAACATTCCAGCCTAGAGAGAATAAGTGATTTGAAAAGGATCATCAATGGTAATCAGTCCCTCAGCCTTGGAATTGATAAAGAGTACCGTAGTCTTGAAGATCTAGCCGACTGTTGTGGGTGGCATCCAGGGCTGCTTAGAAATGAGATAGAGAATAAAGAGGAAAGGGAGAAGAGAGAATGGGCTGCAGAGAAGACAGAGAAGGATTGTGGGGAGGGAGGGAGGGGTGGTGGGGAGAGAGGAGAGGTGGGGAGAGAGGAGAGGTGGGGAGAGAGGAGAGGTGGGGAGAGAGGAGAGGTGGGGAGAGAGGAGAGGTGGGCAGACATCTCTTCAAGGTGTCAAATAAAACTATGCATACGCGTATTTCCCAAGTGAGATAAAGGCAAATGAAACATGTCTCGTGTCTCGGTCTAGCATCGTCACCATGACTTAGCCATACCCACCATGACCTAACCATACCCACCACGGCCCAGCCATACCCACCACGACCTAACCATGCCCACCATAACCTTGCCATACCCACCAAGGCACTAGCATACCCATAATGACCCTAACATACCCTCCATGACCTTATAATATATGCTACCAGGCATAGACATGTACCGGCTCTGGAATAAAGCCGTACAAAAACAGGATATATAAGGGCTCACTGAACACCTAAAGTAAGATACTGTAGATTTTGTTAGGATAGACTGTTCTCTATCAAAAAAATTAATTAATTATAACATATCACAACGTCAATAAATTAATGAGATAAAGGAAATAAAAAGTTCCCACGCTTGAACAAGAAACGGAGACCTATCCAGCGTAGTACAAAGATGTAAGTCAGTTAAAGACTGTTTAAGATCGTTAAACAGTCACCCATTTGACTGTTTTAGCATTAGGGATATATGCTGTATATCCAGCATCAAGGCACCGACAATATCTCCCAGGAGAGGCTGTGATCATCTCGCCTCCATTGGCAAAGATCCAGCAACCTTTGAGGTGAAGGTAACAGTATACTGATGGGGGTGGAACGCCAGGAGACGCTTCACCAGTGGCAGCAAAAACCTTCAGGGTAACGACAGTGGAAGGAACGCCAGGAGACGCTTCACCAGTGGCAGCAAGAACCTTCAGGGTGAAGACAGTGGAAGGAACGCCAGGAGACGCTTCACCAGTGGCAGCAAGAACCTTCAGGGTAACGACAGTGGAAGGAACGCCAGGAGACGCTTCACCAGTGGCAGCAAGAACCTTCAGGGTGAAGACAGTGGAAGGAACGCCAGGAGACGCTTCACCAGTGGCAGCAAGAACCTTCAGGGTGAAGACAGTGGAAGGAACGCCAGGAGACGCTTCACCAGTGGCAGCAAGAACCTTCAGGGTGAAGACAGTGGAAGGAACGCCAGGAGACGCTTCACCAGTGGCAGCAAGAACCTTCAGGGTGAAGACAGTGGAAGGAACGCCAGGAGACGCTTCACCAGTGGCAGCAAGAACCTTCAGGGTGAAGACAGTGGAAGGAACGCCAGGAGACGCTTCACCAGTAGCAGCAAGAACCTTCAGGGTGAAGACAGTGGAAGGAACGCCAGGAGACGCTTCACCAGTGGCAGCAAGAACCTTCAGGGTGAAGACAGTGGAAGGAACGCCAGGAGACGCTTCACCAGTGGCAGCAAGAACCTTCAGGGTGAAGACAGTGGAAGGAACGCCAGGAGACGCTTCACCAGTGGCAGCAAGAACCTTCAGGGTGAAGACAGTGGAAGGAACGCCAGGAGACGCTTCACCAGTGGCAGCAAGAACCTTCAGGGTGAAGACAGTGGAAGGAACGCCAGGAGACGCTTCACCAGTGGCAGCAAGAACCTTCAGGGTGAAGACAGTGGAAGGAACGCCAGGAGACGCTTCACCAGTGGCAGCAAGAACCTTCAGGGTGAAGACAGTGGAAGAACGCCAGGAGACGCTTTACCAGTGGCAGCAAGAACCTTCAGGGTAACGACAGTGGAAGAAACGCCAGGAGACGCTTCACCAGTGGCAGCAAGAACCTTCAGGGTGAAGACAGTGGAAGGAACGCCAGGAGACGCTTCACCAGTGGAAGCAAGAACCTTCAGGGTGAAGACAGTGGAAGGGACGCCAGGAGATACTTCACCAGTGGCAGCAAGAACCTTCAGGGTGAAGACAGTGGAAGGAACGCCAGGAGACGCTTCACCAGTGGCAGCAAGAACCTTCAGGGTGAAGACAGTGGAAGGAACGCCAGGAGACGCTTCACCAGTGGCAGCAAGAACCTTCAGGGTGAAGACAGTGGAAGGAACGCCAGGAGACGCTTCACCAGTGGCAGCAAGAACCTTCAGGGTGAAGACAGTGGAAGGAACGCCAGGAGACGCTTCACCAGTGGCAGCAAGAACCTTCAGGGTGAAGACAGTGGAAGAGACGCCAGGAGATACTTCACCAGTGGCAGCAAGAACCTTCAGGGTGAAGACAGTGGAAGGAACGCCAGGAGACGCTTCACCAGTGGCAGCAAGAACCTTCAGGGTGAAGACAGTGGAAGGAACGCCAGGAGACGCTTCACCAGTGGCAGCAAGAACCTTCAGGGTGAAGACAGTGGAAGAACGCCAGGAGATACTTCACCAGTGGCAGCAAGAACCTTCAGGGTGAAGACAGTGGAAGGAACGCCAGGAGACGCTTCACCAGTGGCAGCTAGAACCTTCAGGGTGAAGACAGTGGAAGGAACGCCAGGAGACGCTTCACCAGTGGCAGCAAGAACCTTCAGGGTGAAGACAGTGGAAGAACGCCAGGAGACGCTTCACCAGTGGCAGCAAGAACCTTCAGGGTGAAGACAGTGGAAGGAACGCCAGGAGACGCTTCAGCAGTGGCAGCAAGAACCTTCAGGGTGAAAACAGTGGAAGGAACGCCAGGAGACGCTTCACCAGTGGCAGCAAGAACCTTCAGGGTGAAGACAGTGGAAGAACGCCAGGAGACGCTTCACCAGTGGCAGCAAGAACCTTCAGGGTGAAGACAGTGGAAGGAACGCCAGGAGACGCTTCAGCAGTGGCAGCAAGAACCTTCAGGGTGAAAACAGTGGAAGGAACGCCAGGAGACGCTTCACCAGTGGCAGCAAGAACCTTCAGGGTGAAGACAGTGGAAGGAACGCCAGGAGACGCTTCACCAGTGGCAGCAAGAACCTTCAGGGTGAAGACAGTGGAAGAACGCCAGGAGACGCTTCACCAGTGGCAGCAAGAACCTTCAGGGTGAAGACAGTGGAAGGAACGCCAGGAGACGCTTCACCAGTGGCAGCTAGAACCTTCAGGGTGAAGACAGTGGAAGGAACGCCAGGAGACGCTTCACCAGTGGCAGCAAGAACCTTCAGGGTGAAGACAGTGGAAGAACGCCAGGAGACGCTTCACCAGTGGCAGCAAGAACCTTCAGGGTGAAGACAGTGGA